>NC_088883.1:32761861-32901602 GCF_032884065.1 Artemia franciscana
CACTGATTGTTGCATGTCGCATTTTGGTTTCCTAAATCGTGTTAACAGCAGTAGCAGTAGCACCACAGGGTGGGTGCCACTTTAAGATACGTTACGCGTCCTGTTCTTTTAATTTGATGCTCATATCCTAAAACAATCCCATACACTATCTGGCAGAGAGACAAGTTCGGTTTGCATAGGTATAAAAAGCAGCCGCAATATTTCTTAGAGAGTTGAGCTGAAACGGACTATGAATCTCAGTTTGGCATAAAATGTATTTTGCCGTATTTTTGTTTTCCTCGATTGTGTTAAAAGTGGATGTGGTATCGTCACAGGTCGGCTGCCATTTTTAAGTACGTTGCCTGTCCTATTTTTTGAAACTGAGGCTCATATCCCAGACCTCTACATATATCTTGCAGAGAGACCAGTTCCAGTTCTAAAAATTTGTATACAGAGTATATGAACTACTAATTAGTCCTTTTATCCCTTTGACTCTCCAAAAATTATCATCAGATATTCAGAAATCCATCATCCTCGTATGCAACTAAGTCCTTGTAATAAGCAAATCATCTTGTCCGTTAATAACCAATAACCCCAAGTAAAGCCCTTAATTCTATTGATGGGCTGTGGGAAGTGTGGGTACTTGAGTTATCTCCAGCAGTTTAAGGCCTATAGGCTGGTCGGTACCAACACGGTTCTTCACACTCACTCCCGCTCTCTAAATAACACTTTTTTATTGTCTTCATTGTGCATTAGTAATCACTAATCAATTTGTCTCTTCTTTAAGATTTCGATAGATGCCTTAAAAATCTTTCTATCAATGAACCAAGGCAGGTTAGAATTCAGGATTGCAGTGTAGGCATTTGGTATATTAGCCATGTGGCAGAGGTGTTTAAGGGAAATAATCTCCACACTCAGTGGCTGACAATCGAATAAGACATGCTGGATAGTTTCATCGGTTGAGAAGCAGTCGTGACTTAGAAGGGAGTGATGTAACTTCCAATTAAATAAAAAACTATTAATAAGAAGGGCACCTGATTTCAGACGGTAATATAGCACTGTGTGTAATCTAGTATGAAAAGGAGGTAAAGAAATTTACTTTGATTAACGTTAAATCTTTGTCTAATAATGTTTCGTAAATTGAGTTTAGAGGGAGGACTTGGTTTTAACAAAGAAGCTTTGGCTGCTAGTAAATCAGCAGTACAATTATATTTGATGCCTTTATGGCTTTGAACATGTCGAAAATAAATCATATTGTCTTTAGCCGGAAGGTTCAAAAGCTGTCTTCTAAAGTTGAATAAGTCCTTATCATTGGTAATTCTGTTAATTTTTTTGAGCAACAGTATTGCTGATTTGGAGTAGGAAAGACAGAACATTGTCGTCTACGGTGCTATAATTTATGAGAACATCTGAGGCCAGGCGACTGGCACATAATTCAGCGGACAAAATGAAAAATCTCAAAAGAAGGGGAGAAAAAAGGTTAATGGCCAATGATGGAATACATGTTCCTGCTCCAACTTTCTCAACCTGGATAGACCCATCTGATTAGATTTTCCTGTGATTAGGGTACAACTTCGAAATCTGTTTAGCCAGTAAAGTCTGGATCTCATAATTGGGAATTTGGTTTTTATTTATTGGAATAGGTTTTGCTTGACAAATAGGTAGACTCATTTCCCAAGGAAGAGTGTCAGTAAAGGGGTACGCATAAGGGGAATACTGACTCCAATTTGGGACCTCCAGTTAAGGTTTAGGTCCTAATGAATGCAAGGTAAATAGCGAATACTCCTTTGTGGTAGGAGTGATGGAAACTTTGGCCAAGTTTTTACATTCGTTTCTTGCTGTAACCCTTATTCATTCAATTGGCTGGGTTAAAAAACAAATAAAATATAACGCTTTACCCGGACCCCCTCTTACTCCATCAAAGTCTCCAGGAAGTTCCCGTTTCCTTTAAATCTTTCTTTATGATATTCTCCCACTCCAGACGAGGACAACCTTAAAGCATTCATTAGATGAAATTGTATTATTGGATATTTTACTATTTTTATTCTTTCACTGTCATGTAAGTGTAGACCAGCATAGAATAGTAAAGGCGACTGTAGGACTGAGATCTACCAGCCAAAAAAGGGATAGAGTATAATAAATCTTAGGGGAAAACCACCTTAGCGAAATTTCACAGAAACATTTCTTGAGATACGGAACATGAAAGTGTAACCACTGTGAACAACATTGCCATTGTTCGAAAAATGTTTTTTTAAGTGTTCGCTACAGTAGGAATGGTACAACCCATAGCTGACAAACGAGCACTTGAGAGAGATGAATCGGTGCTTAAGCTAAAAACGTGTCATTGACAAAGGGGGCCTCCAAGTCCATGAGTTTTGCCAAAATTGCGAACCAGTTGTGATTCTATTGTTTTAGTTCTTGAGCACTTAAAGAAACAGAATTAGGACAAAATATTAAATTAAAATAATTAAGTTCTAAGCACAGCATTGTTTGCTTTTAGTATGCTTTAATGCTTCTGTTTAGGCACAATTCAAGCTCAAAACAAAAACTCTTATTGAAAAGAAACAAAAGAAATAAATCAATCTGATTTATTGTCAAATAAATTTCAAAGTCAAATAAATTTGAGTAGTTTATGCATTTTTGGGCAAAGTTATGTAGCATTAGCTTGTATACTTACTGAGTTTACTTATGTGGCAAACGCGTATTTAAATGTGTTAGTATCAAATTAGATTAAAGTTTAGATTAAATTAATTAGATTAAATTAAATGTGTTAGTATAAAGCAAATCAGTATGCATCTTTCGCCTCGAATAGAATATGAACACTGGTTCTGTCGAAATATCTGCTTTATTGCTGTTATTCAGTGGCTTTTTTTTTGTGAATCCAGCACTTTTGTCGACTGAAGCGACAAAAATTGCTGCAACACTTCGCTTCGCTCAAGCAATGTAATTATGCGTTTTCTCGTACCAACTTTTATTGCTCTTGGTTTAATTTGGTTTTTCATCTGCTATATCCAAGCAAACTTTTATATACTGTTTTTTTTTCTTTTTTTCGAAAGTGTAATTTTTTCTTGCCAGTCGTGTAGCTAGGAGGGTAAGGGCAACGGTTCTTTCCGGAAAAAGCCTCTGATGGGGTACCAAACTGAGTTTTTTTCGTTAATACTGTGACCCGTTTATGTTTTGGTAGTGATTGTGCGGGTGGGGTGCGAAACCAACATTAATCGTTGTTGCTGAAAACCCCAGCTAAGTGTCTGGCTCTAGCTTGAAATATGCCAATCGTTTATATTTCTAGCAGCTTTGCAGTAGCACACAAATAAACTGATTGGCCCCAGGGTTGTGAGAACATTGTGGAATACCACTAATTGCAAATTTTAAGAGCCATACTATGGTAGTTAAAAACATTTGCGAAAATATTTGCGTGAGACTTGGTACAATAGCTAACCGCCATGATATCGTTGGAATAGGAATTTTTTGAATCGATAACAGTCAATATTGCAAAATTTATTTAAAAAATAATATTGTAGTATTTGACATTATTTGGTATTTTCAGGTGTTCCCATACCCAAGCGTATGCTTCCACCCCATGATGCACTAGTCCAATATAGCGACCCGAAGCAGCGTGGGTATTTAGCAGATCCTGACAAGATTGCCGAAGAAAGATTTATTTAATCCCAGAAATATGGATATGAATTGCCAAAATTAAGTCAAGATCCCCTAAAGGATATGTTGTTGAGACGGAAAGATCCTAGACAAGTTTTCTATGGCTTGATGCCCGGTTGCTTTGTCAGTCTTCGAGATAAGAAAGTATTTGCTCCAAAAGATGAAGAGTTGAAGCGATTCTATGAAATAAACTAATAGTATTGTATTAAAATAATGGATTTTAGTAAAACTTATTTAATTAGATGATTACCTGTGGCACATGGCATTAGATGATTCTAGGGTTGGTGGAAATTAGATGGCAGCATCTGCACACGAAAAGCGCCTGATTTTTGCTTAAAAAAGTTTCGGGAAAATTTGGGCCTAAATAATACCTTAACCTCTTGATCATTCTCTCCTATGAAGCTTAGACCTATGGCAGGCATGTAGACAGGATTCTTGGGGGGGGTGGAGGTGATTAAACAAAAACTTTGGTATTTCATTATTTGAGAAAAACAAGCTTGTGAAACCTGAAAAATTTGGAACTTTTTGGGCCCTGGGTGCATCACTAACTGGAACCATGTTTTCGTTGTGTTCGAAATGTTCAATATTTGATTTTAAAATGATGTAAAATAAACTGAAAATGACATAAATTGAATGGATGAGATAGGTGGGGCAGAACCGGCAACTACTATACTATTCTTAGAGCTCTACTCTTTGTGTCTTTTTAAGGAACACAGATGCATAATTGGAGCTTCGTTCATTAGTATCTTAAGGGTGCTTTACGTTTATGACCTCAAATTCGATGGGTGAAAAGGTGTACTTTTCTTTATTCATTTGTCTTGTTTGTTTTCTACAAGAGTGTGTTTTTTATTTTTAAATTGATACATATTTTTGACAAATGGCTCATTCATGTCAGAGGTTATTTACAAGTTATTGACCTACTTTAGAATCACTGGTCTCAAATCACTTTTGAATTTGTTGAAGCTAGGAGGCATATACCTCCTGTCTGTTTAAAGAAAATGGATGGGCATAGGCAAGTTTTTTTTCTCTAGCACCCTAGGGCCATGATAATACAAAACAAACATAACATTAACTTTTAAATACCTGACATTGCATGAACGTAACAGAAAAAAGAACAAAATTACAAAATTTTACTTCGTGCTCCATTACCAACCTGAACAATTGTCCTAAATTTCAAATTCTGCAAAACATTCATCCCTCATCACACTCACCTGTCACTTCTCAACAAACCTACACTTTTCATACTCTTCATTTCCATGCACACATATATCTCATGACCAACACTCTTCTATACGTCCACACATCAGGCTAAGGTAAGGATCAACTTACTTACAATTCGATCTTACATTTAATAGTTTAAAAGAAGCCTTCTGTGGCTAAGTCAGTACTTAAATATTTTTTTGCATTTTTGAACAACCTAAAGTTGTTAAAATAGGGAAGCTTGAGACTCTAACCGGCCAAGACTTATAGGCTTAGGTCATATTTTTTGCCTGTGAGTCCAAGCCAATTCAGTCCACCATTTTGCATACATGACCAGTGGACATTATCCGTATGAGTCAACCCAAAAATCTTGATCCTCCCTTAGTTTTATGACTATCTACCTTAGATCTGCTTTAGGATGGATTGATGAATGATATACTGTCTGTAAAAAGTGGAAAGACATAATTTTTATGCAATCCTGAAAAAGGCTTATGCCAAATTTGCCTCTCACTTAGAGTATCTGTATTGGCTTTTTCTCCAATTAGCCATGGCTTGATGGCAACTAGATTTTAATTCAAGCTTGTATTAGGGTCTCACAAATCATTTGTGACAGCAGTACGCCTAGATTGGCTTAGCTTCTTTCTAAAATGCTTTAAAAAAGCAGGGATTTTAAAGCCATTTTACTTATCAGCAAGAAGAATATTTAGACGATTTTCTAAACTTTGTACATTTTTAAGACAAATTTCAGAAAAAAATTCACAGCTTTGATACGGTTCTATGCCAGCTTTAATGAATTCCACAGCAGCAATTGCTAAACGTAACTTTGAGGTTCCTGATGTGACACCCTTTGCTTCAGCTTTTAGCTGGAGTCGAAGAATTAAGAGTCACTTTTCTCCTCTAGCAATGCTTGTCTTGCTGCATCCAGAAGTCTCCTTTCCATTTTCGTTGTGGTTGAAATTCTATATTGCTGATTTAAATTCTATTTGTGGTTTGAAATTTTATCTGACCAAGGAAAACTCTTATAAACTGTTTTTCAGTCAAAAGGACATTTTTAGAATGACAAAACAAAACATATTATAAGAGTAAAACCAAGAATATCTTTGTAGATCTAAGAACGATAAATGGCGAGAACGAAAACAGCTAATGTCTAAGATAGATACCTAAATTTTCCCCAATTTAAAACGTTGAGGATAAACAACCTGACCGTTCACATTGGGCTTGGTCGTAGTCTTAGTCATAACTATGACTATTACTAGGCAAAAACTTCTTGCTCACATGGGTCTCAAAGTCCCAGGCGCAATAATATTTCAATTTGGATCAACTCACCAGCATCTAAGACTAGGTTTCGACCAAAAATATCAATGATTAGTTGCAAGAAATTTGACAGGAATGGAGGTTTAGCAAGTAGCACAGAAATGGAGTGGCATAACATATTTTCTTGAAGAACTTATTGTGCATTCGGAGAACAGAAGATATCTGTATGATAAAACCGAGAAAAATTACAAGAATACTTCGATGAAGTAAAACTCATTGATCTTTGAAAATTACCTTTGTGCATATCCTTCTTTTGTTTTGGTAGCTTGTCTTACCATAAGCATGTATAGTCCGAATCAAGACAAAACTTTACTTAAAACACCCAGTCCCGAACCTCCTCATCACTATTTTTCAACTTTCAATTCTTGTGACAAATTCATAAGCCGTGATTAGTCGGTTTCATAGAACCAGGCTAAAGAAAGAACGCTCCATCTGAACAGGGAAGCTTGTAAACTAGGGGCAAGGACGACTATATCTAAGCCCCATTTGACTGGCCTCTAATAGATGATCATATCTTACTCTGTTAAATAAAACCTGATTCTCAATCATGTGGTAAAGACCATTTTTGATCAACGCATTTCAGAATATAGTCCTAATCATAGGAAAATTTATCTACAAAGATTTTTTCATGGTGATAAAGCTGGAGCAACTACTTTCCTCTATTATATAGGTCATTGGTATTGCCAATTTTAATAATATTTTGTAGCAAAAGTCTTGCAGATTTATAGTCAGCTAATATTTTTCAGAATTTAAGTGATAAACTTATGAGAATATGGTCAAGGAATCAAGGAATTAGCTTTGTTTTTGATCACCGTTCAAACGCATCGAATTTGAGGTCAGAAACATAAGGCACCCTTAAGATACTAATGAACAAAGCTTCAATTATACATATGTGTTCCTTAAAAAGACAGAAGGAGTAAAGCTCTAAGAATAGTATAGTAGTTCCGGTTCTGCCCCATCTATCTCATTCATTCAATTTATATCATTCTCAGTTTATTTAACATCAAATATTGAACATTTTCCATCACTACATACAACATGAAAACAAAGTCTGGTCTCATTTGTGTACTTTTTCACGATATGAACACGGGTTTTAGGCCCAACTTCGATCACCTTATCAATTTACTCCCTTTTCAATTGAATTCAAACCATTTTAAATGAAAATTTCGACATTTATATAATTTCTCATCAGGAGCTTTAAGATCAAAACAGGTCTTGTGAAAATAGAATTTGTGAAATAAGACTTTAATTATATTCCATTTTTCCTCTACTACTGATAAAATGTAATAACTTAATATGAATTAATGTTTATTGAATAGTTCAATATCAGTATCTAAATAATTGTTATAATCTTTTTCTTTTCTTTCTATAACCTTTAAAATCATACCTTTATCTATTTCATTAGATTTCTTTTCATGATCTGGTGCTTTAGAATCACAACGCTTAGGTGCAAATAGATCAGCTATTTTACCGTTAAAATCAACACTGACAACGCTTCTCTTTCCATATTTAGTTTGTAACACGTTTCATTGCTTTAATCGTGTATTCCATTCTAATGTCTAAATCTTCTCTCCTAATAGTTCGATTTTTATTTTCCATTGTCATTTCGCTTAAAAGTTTCTCCATTTATTATTAAATAATTTTATTAAACAAATTTCCAAATCAAAAATAATTTATATATTAACATATAATTTACTATCAGTGACTTCAATGTTCGCTTTCTAGATCTTCTTGTGAATATTTATATTCATTTACTCTCGTTTCAATTCTATTAGTGTTCGTATGGTCAAATATCATCTTGTTTTGCGTATAATTGTCATATTTTTTTCAGATTTCTCTAACACAAAAGCAATTTTAGTTGTATTATAGCGTTCACTGACTACCCTCCATGTTTTTTTTGTTAAAGTAGTCGATTATTTGTTAAAGTAGCTTCATCAGTATTTCGTATATTTGTTCCATCCATTCGGGTTATTTTCACTTTTACATAAAGATAATCATCATTTAGCATAAATGAAATATTTCCCAATAAGAAGAAATCACTTGATTGACTGCCATTTATATACGGAAAAAATTACAAAATAAACTTTAAAAGGTTTTCAAACAAAGGAGGCAGATCTATGATTGTCCCTGAGGTTGTCATCAAGAGCATCACCGGGGGTGTAGTTTAAGTCCCTTTCCCAAACTCATTGCATCAAATAAGCCTTTCCCTCGGTTCATCAAGATGTTTCTTGAAGTATCTCTTATTAATTGAAATTATATCAATTAGAGATCTCATATCATTTAACTCTCTTTTATTATAATTTATCCAATATGCTCCGTATTTAATCGCTCTATTTTTAAATAGTTCAAGTCGATGTTTAATCATAGTCATACACATGGAACATACTTCATCTTTTGTATTTTTATGAAAATCTTGAATAGTTGAGAATTGGTGATATTTTAAAGATATAACCAATCCCGCTACCACACTGTTATATAATAATTGTTTCTTATTGACCAGTTTTGTTAAATAATTTCATGAAACTTTTTTCAAATCCAAACATATTCAATATTCATATTCTCTCCATTCAGGTCAATTAATCTACCTAAAAGATCGGTTATAGCCATTTTTAGAGCAAGATATATTCCTTTTGATTGATTGGAAGATAGGTCTATAGGAGCCTAACAGAGTAGCGTTCCAGGTTCTGTTTTTGAAGGGAAACTCCATATCACATCAGAGATTGTATTCCAATTCACAATGGAACTATCCACTAATGAGCAGTGAATAAGTATTTCATCAAAATTCCTTGTAGTATTGGTAATTTTAGTACCTTTACTATATTTACTACTAGTTCAGCTTCATTTTCAAATCCTAGAATAATACATAAATCACTATTAAAGAAAAAAGTACAATTCTCTCAAAATATTAACAAATTTCAATACTGCTAGATTGTATGATATACTGATTGGGCATCGATCCAGGGATAAATTGAAATAACCAGTTAAGAAATAATTTAAAACATCTTCGTCATACAACCCATTGGGTATAACAACGTCAACCCATTCGTCCTTAGTTTTTCCAACGTATTGTTTTTGAATACCGTAGCGTAAATTGAGTAAACGCTATTTCGTAATCAGAGTTTAAATTTAACTTGATCGGATTACTTGTACAAGATTGTTCGATTTCTCTTTTGTTACCACTAATGATAATAAAAACCATTTATTAGAAAAGTATTTTTCTTCATAAAATTCAAATTCTGAGATAGCTGTTATAAATAGTATTATAGTCATTTTTCTTATTTATTTTAGAAAAATCAGTCGAGCAGGTCAAGAGCTTCATTTTCACTTTATTAGATGTATTTCCAGTAACTCTGCTGCCTAGAAAACTGTATAAATTTTCAATCAAATCATTTCCAGTGATGTAAATCCCAGTTCCTTGCTGAAGTTGTAAGCTATCTTTAATAGCTTTTAACCTTCTTCTGTAGATTTTTACGAACTGAGACTCTTTTCCCAATTCACTAGATTTCACACCTTTCATCTTTCCTTCATATCTTTGATGAAGTGTTCCTGATTCATGTTTGGCCTCTTTTAAATACTGATTTTTTTAAAAATAAAAACTAGGCATTTCAAAATAGAATCCCTTAGAATCCCATAGTCCTTATTGATTTCCCTCAAAAGTTGTTTATATATCCCTGAATCAACATTGCAATTAAATTTGGTTAATTTGGAGGTAAAATAGCTTGACTGCAGTCAGCTTGATTACGTGCTTGAAAACTTGCTTTGTTGCTCAAGGATTGATCCAGTCGTTTAAGTCATCTTCTTAAGTTAGTGTCAATTTCATGTAGTTTATCAGTAATCATATTTGTAATGTTATCTTTAGCTTCAACGACTAGAGCACTCAACTTTTCAGCATAGTCACGAAATCCAGCTCGCTCTAAGGAAAGTTCTTGAGCTATATTTAATTGTGTTTCTCTACTTTTCAGCATACTCGCTAATAATTTTTTCCACTTTATAGGATTCATTCATAAAAAGAAAGTTTTTATTCAATAACTTTCAAGAGTCCTTTTTTATAAAAACCACCAGTAATTTCATCAGTTTTCTGACAGTTTTTACGTTATAGGGGTTGTATGTTGCGTATTGTGTAATGTGTATTGCGTAATGTGCTGCTATTTGAAGCACTGCAATTGTGTAATTTGGTAGGTAACCTTTATCAAAAATACCCTTCCTTATATTGATTAAAACCAAATCTCAAAAATTGAATTTCTTTTGGGATGGTTTCTGAACTTCGCCATCAAGAAGTAAATTAGTGTGCAGCTTGTTTTCATTTCCTTTTTGACTCACTTTTCCTCGTTGGTTTCATTTTGATGGATTGATGATAAGAATTGTTATAATGGTCAACAAAAGAGAGTAATACATATATCCAACGTTTTGTGTTGTTATGAATAAAATATTTCCATAGTTTCTCTTTGATTGTTCTATTAAACCATTCAACAGTTTGAGCTTCAAATTCACTTTCAGATGAGAATCAATGAATTTCATGACTCTTAACAATATTTGTACGTTTTTCACAGCAAATTCTTTACCTTTATCTGTTTGTATTTTTTTGATTTTCTATTTTTTGTATAAATCCGAGAAAATATTACTCATTTCCTTACCTGTTTTATGCTTTAATGAAATACACGAAGCATATTTACTAAAACAGTCTATGACTAAGAATATTATTATTCGTATCATTTCCACTTTTATACTGCTGCATTTCAGTCAAATCTGCTAGCCAGTGGTCATCGACACTATGAATGTAAACACGTCTTCTTTTAAATGAATTATAAGCTGGAATGTGTCACCAATCTCTGATAATTTTAAATAATAGAGTTCTACCAGTGTGTTCTCTATTTATTACATTTTAAATTATTAAACCAATCTAATTTATTAAATATATTAATAAACACTAACAGAACTCTACGTTCTCAAGAAAATTTCAAGAATAGTAAATATCGAGCAATAAATTCCTCAGGCTTAACTATTTATAATATTTGGAATTTTATTTCGTAAAATCAGCTCCTAATAATTGGCTGACATTGCAGAAGAGATTAAAAGTTGCTTTCATCGAGAATTAAACTTCGCCAAGATAAAAAATAAACTGTCTCATCACACAATTCATTAATTATGTGCAGCAGCGAAACTATTTGATATAAAAGCTATTGGTCGAAAAGATAAAGTTTTAAATAAAATAAATAATCATCTTAATAATAAGAAATTGCTTGAAAATAATCTAATTGAGTTAGAGCGTAATGCAAAGCGTCAAGATGATAAGAAACCCTACAATTTTAATATTATTCTAGATGTATTAACAGGGTTCGAAAATAAAATAATGAAAAATAACTAACCATTTCAGATTTACAAAATCATTTCTACACTATAAAAATAAAGATATTATTAAATTTAAAAATAAAATAAAATAAAAACATTCTAACTGCTGGAAATAATGACGAAGTGAAGAATAAAGCAAAAGCATATTTCGACAAACAACTTGAGATTAAGAAGAAAATGAAATAGGATACTCAAAACTCATTAGAGACTTAAGCAGTATAAAACTGCTAAAAAGATAGGAAAATTTACATTATGAATTCATTTATAAATAAGAAATAACCAGAGAAGCTTCAGATATCCCAGAGTACATGTTTAAAGAAGAGGAAAACAATATCTAAGCATTCAACGGATGAGAGAAAATTCCCTTTAAGTAGATATTTCAATGAAAGCAAATGGAGCTAGTTTGGACCACTGTTTGACTCTTTTGTTAGGGATTTGAAAAATAGAATTAATGATAGAGATAGTTATGGAGTTCAATTTACAGCCCATGGAATGTTTTATTCTCAGAATTATAATGAAGAATTAGAACTTATCCATTTTCATAGCTATTCCTGGATTTATAATAAAAATAGCGACATCGAGCAAAGCCATCCAAATAGTAATCACAGGAATAAACACACTAGTCATGGTGAATACACCCAGATCAGGTTTAAAATCAGTCAATGGAATTGATTACCGAATGACAAGATTGCCAAATTATGTTGGAAGTACTTATAAAGATACATATGATTAATTTACACTAATTTGATAATCATTATGTTTAAATTAAAGATTTAAGTAGGTTACTTGCATCTCAAATAGCTGAGAATGAGCATAAAATTCTTCTATCTAAATTCTGTGGAAGACAATTTAATGAACAAAAAAAAATTTTTAAACATAATAAAAAAGAAAATTCTGAAGATCCAGACATAATTATACCCGAACCAGGATCTAACATTGAATTTAAAAATAGAGCTAAACAAATGAAAGTACCCCGCTATATTATAGCCGATTTTGAATCGTAACTCAGAATTTAATGAAAAGAAAGGTAAAAAGACAATTAAAGAAGCATATCAAAAGCCATTTGTTTATGGATTCCTAGTTTGTTGTTCTTTTGGCACAGCACGAAATAACTATTATGAATAATTCGGTGAAGATGCGAGCGGGCATTTTGTAGCTATCAGAACAGAAGTGTGTACCGAAATAGACAGTGAGTATAAGAATAACCAGAGAGATCATGGTTATACACATGAACAAGTAACAGAAAATGGAATAATATGACTAATAAAAGCCGTCATATTTGTGAAAAAGAAATAGTAGATAATGATTTTCTTTTGAGGCTACGACCATATCACTGTTAATATAAATGGATTTACTCATGCAGAATCTAATAGATACTTTAGAATTCGTAGATACATCCCTATTGCAATGCATAATCGCTCAATATATGACACTCGTTTATTTCTTAGAGACTTAGTACTTGATAACTGTATTTTTGATACAACCGAAGATTTTATATCGTTTTAAATAAAACCCAATGCATTGTTAATAAAACCCAATACAAAATGTGTTTCATAGATTTACTCCGTCTTATGGCTTCTTCTTTAGATAGGCCTTCTGAAAATTTTTCTAAATGTGAATGTAAAGTAATTTGTAATTGTTTAAGAAATTATAAAGAATTCAAAGAAATAATAAAGAAAGGGATTTATCCCTATGAACAGATTGATAGCTATAAAAAAAATAAATGATACAAATTTACCTTCAATAGACAAGTTTTATCCTAGATTAACACGGAAAAATATTTCTGAAGAAGAATATATCAGAGCAAAATCTATTTGGAAATTATTTTAATATAAAACACTATTATATTACACATAATATACCTCAAAAGTAATGCTTTAATTTTATCAGATGTCGTCGAAAATTTTTGAAATGTATTTTTAAATAACTAAGAAATAGATCGAGTAGATTTCTTTTCAGCAGCATTACTAAAATGGGTAGCTTTTCTCAAACACTCTAAAGCTGAAATTCCCTTATTTTCTGACGAAGATATGTATAAATTTATAGAAAGAGGAACAAGAGGCGGTGTGTCTCAATGTATGAAAAGAAATGCTAGAGCTAATAATAAATATATGGAAATATTTGATAAAACGTGACCTTAAAACTATTTACTGTAGTTAGATTCTAATAGCTTTTACGTTAGGCAATGTCTCAAAATTCACCTGAAAAATATTTTATATTTATTAATATACCAGTCCATATAAGCATTGAAGAAAAGAACTTTTGTTTTAGATTTGTTGATGGAGAGTCCGATATGATTGTATGCCGCTGCAAGTGAGTCGTAATTTCGTTGAAATAAAGATATCGAACGAGAAGCATGAAGAATGTCATCAGCGAAGTTCAGCAGCGATAGATTGATCCCACGGAAAAAGTACGACGACTTTATTACTTGTTGTGCTTCGATGATAGCGTTATCAAACAGTGATGGTGAAGTTTTGCCACCTTGACGTACGCCTTTCTTGACACTCAGCATTTCTTTAGAAGGAAAAGTGCCGGGCGGTGTGGGGATCAGGAAAACAGCCGAAGGCTTGTTGTACATACTGTAAACAGGGGAAATAATACAAAAGGAAACACCTCGCTGAAAGGCATTGATCAAGATATGGCCATGGATGCCAGAATCGAAGGCTCTACTAACATCAAGTGCTCCAAAGACGAGAAGATCACCATTTTTATCTGCATCAACAAGAAGATTTACAAGAATGCTGTGAAGGTGTTCCTGTCCTGTTCTTTTTGAACCCGAACTGGTCGTCTGGAGTAGTGCATCGAAGTGCAATTTCATCAAAAATAAGGTATTCGAATAGCTTACAAAAAGTAGTTGAAACAGTGATCGGACGATATGAAGCGCACTTGTCAGCTGGCTTACCTTTTTTGAGAGTAGGATGGACTAATCCAATACAAAAGTTGTCTGGAACGATGCAAGTAATGAAAATCATTTGAAATAGCAAAAAAAGGTTCTCTAGGAGAAGATTGCGGGGAAAGCTGAAATGGGTGCCAGATATACCATCGATGCCCTTAGATTAATTTTTTTTTTTAGCTTAACAATTTTGGAATTCATCAAAACGGAGTGACCAGGAAGCCAATATCCTTAACTGCAAACTGGAGCTCCTTATCGTGGGCCTGGCAAAAGTGTTATCTAGGTAGGAATTATGGGCTGAAAATTGTTCTCTGAAGTAGTCGCACCAGTCTTTTTCTGGCATGCAGGGTGGGCCATTGCTAGATTTTTTCTTTGCTCGAAGACGCCATAAAGCAGGAGGCAAATTATCGACAATCATGCTGGTACCGCCAATTTCGTTAGCTTTATGCTGTGCGATGAATTTGGAAAATTTACGTTTCGTGTGAACACGAGCAGCATTGACTACTCCAGAGCGCGGCTTCCTACAATCTGTCCATAGTTGTAGTCAGAATTTTGCTGGATCACATGCGGCTAGGAGATTAGGATTATTTCGCCAGTTACGCACTTCCATGCCGTGGCGAACTTTGCGGACAGGAACTGCAGCTTTCTCAGCTGTGTGGATAGCATACGTTATCTCAGAACAGTAGATGTTTAGTAGGATAGTTTTTTCCGAGTCTACTGTCATGTTTGGACAACCCAGAAGTGCGAAAGGAATTTTAATCTTCGACAGGATGGAGTCACATGAACTCTGGTACGAATCATTGTTAGCTGCTTCCTAGTTGAGTCTGTTCAACCATTTAGGTAGAGAATTTGTGGGTGAAGTTTACGGCAAGGGCTTTATTTGTTTAGAAATACTGATCGGCATGTGGTCGGGATGGAGTAATCAAGAAGAACCAAAGTAGCAGAGGAGGGTTTAATCATAGAAGAACAATAGAAATAGTCCAACCGATACACAGAGCCAGATTGATGGATTTACGTAAAATCGGGATCATTTCCAACACAGGTGAGACTTGGACAAGCATGGAATAAGATATGAGATCTATTGTTTTCAGGGTCAGACAGTTCACAGTTAAAGTTATCAAACAGGAGACAACTTAGGCCTTCATCATGAAAGAGAACTTCCTCTCAAATGTATCATTACGGTTGTTAGTAGGAAAATAAACTACGAATTTGACCACATTCAAAACTTTAACTGCAAGGAAACTGTCAGATTTAGCAACCAGATTACCTAGTAGATCTTTCCGTATCATCAGGGCCAAACCGCCTGAAGGTCTACCACGAGTGGACTAAGAATGGTGGAAAAACAGATTATGTGTAGACGTGAACTCCAGCAGTTGTCGACTGTTGCTTGACAAGAAGTGTTCCTGGAGACCCATCACGTCGAACAGCAAGCAAAGTTCAGACAGTAGGTGATGTTCCGATATAGAACTTTCCCATTGATGTTCCACGATACAATTTTTAAGGTTTCTTCATTCATTGCAACTTTTTAGAAGAAATTGAGCAACAGGACACTTAAAACTGTAACATGGGTTGTCGGAGGAGATGCAAAGAGAAAACTTATGTACCTTGATATAAGGATTACCTTTGGTTGTGGAAACACCAGCCTCACCACGCCTGGAATATTTTCGGGTACCTGAGCACGCAGATGCAAAATCACCATGAGACTGGCAAGAGAAGTGTTGGGGTGGCAAGCCTTGAAATACACTAATGGGGAGTCTTTCGTACTCTATGATGGGTGGAGAACGAATAGAAGACTCGAGGTCCTCTTTAGACTCAAAAACAAGCTTAAGCGAACGGGTGTTTCGGATTTGAGTTGCTTTCGTACAATTGGCAATCAGATCACATAGATTATTTTCGTTCAGGTCTTCAGGGACATAACGGATAATGCCGAAAAATGAGAGGCATTGTAGTTTAGGCTCGACTTCATGGTTATTCCCGGTTATGCGTGACCTTATAGATTCGGCACCGCTTTTATCCTTCGTGACTACTTTCCAGGCGTCTATACTGGGACGAAAGTCGATAATATTCACACTAGCTCCTCCACATACATGCTACAGATAAACTTTACGGGAGTGAGGCTTTTTAAGGTCTAAGGGGGCCTCTTGAGAAGAACTGCATAGGAAGGCATAACCGGTGGAGTGACTGATTGATTCATGGATGTAGCAAGTTTTTCAGCTGCACGGGCTTTTTTCTCACTTTCAATGAAGTCCTTCAAATTGCTGGAGTCTTCTGTTACTTTTTGAGTAACAATAGCACTCAACTCACCAGGCGTAGTTGGGACCTCTGTAAGATCAAAAATTACGAATTTCGGCAATTTGATCCAGTTTTCAGCATAAATTAAAATTACCAATTCTATTGATAGCTTGTGGGAACTATGGGTACTTGAGTTATATATCTCCGGTAATTTAAGACCTATAGGGAGGCCTGTAGGAGTTTTTCTGTCATGTCTGTTTATTTTAATGTTTGGTTTTCAAAAGAAAAACTAAATAGTGAAAGGAGCGCGAGGCTAAGTTCGTTGTTCTAAGAACAACGCAATGAGAACGAAGAACGGCATTTCAATGGACGAATTGTAAGTACAAAGTATAAACCAAACGGCTTATTAGTAAACCGAGATTTGATTTCGGTAGAATGGCCAAAGCGAACGGAGCTAGTTATCGTTGATTGTTTTCGTCGTTTTCATCGACAAATTTCAACGATATATGAATTTTGACTCAAAGGATGCCTTTGCTTTCACTAACTTAAAACTAGTGAATTTCCTAGGGTACTATTTTACAGCAGCTAGGTTTAAAGTTGGTCTGGCTAACCTTGACTTAGTTTAGTTTGTAAAGGTTATTAGTTTTGTAGCCTATTCCGACTCTCCATAAGCAAATGTTATAAAATTGTGGAAACTTCTTTTAAACATTCTACAATGTTTACTTAGCTTTTAAAGGGCAAATCAATAAATACAGACTGCTCTGCTTTAGCAGCTTACTTAGAAAGTCAATCACAAGACTACATTTCACAGTTAAATCACTAATATATCACCTATAAAATAGATTTGGTAAATAATTTGCTGTTCATATTTTTGATTTATGAATGAAGTTAATATAGGCTACTACCTGATGTTTTTTTTTCATGCTCTTTCCAAATATATTGATCACTTGCCGCAAATGAATACCCAACCCTCTAGCCTATATACCAATTCAGGGTAGGCCCTAGGCCTTTCCTATTTGCACATTAGGGGTGATGGTAAAGTTTCTGATGCAAATGAGAGGTGAAATTTTAAATTTCACTGCTACCACCTCTAATATGCAAATATATACCCTGAATTAATATAGGCCTATGTAGGCATGGGGTTAATTTCATTTACAGTAGAAGTGATTATTGTATTTGGATTGAACATAAAAAAGGCATCAAATGGTAAATTTAGTTTTTTTCTAAGTCAATAATTTAAACAGCAAAATATTTACCATAGATTATTTCACCACTGAACTTTCTTTAACCAGTAAAATTTTAGTTTAGCTAGGCCACTTATTGCTATTTTGGAAAGTGGTTAGGTTAGGAAAAATGAAACTTTCAGAGACTGATCTGCCCTGCAAAGGTATTTAGAGTAGCCTACCTGCCTCCATTCCTTCTCTCTCTAGAGGACATTGACTTTTGGTAACTTCTAAATATCTTTTTGCTATGAAATTGAAACCTTGTAGGCCAAAATTGATCTTCTGCTTAAATGAAGCACAAGAAATTGTTTTCAGTTCCTCAACTTTGCTCAATCTCAATTTATAAGGTTTCAAAGATCTATATATTGTCTACATTTTGTAAATTTACAAAAAAGAAATATTAATATAGCTTAAAATTCTACTCAAATAACAGGAGTTGTATTTCTAGACCTAAAACCAGGGAAAAAGAAGCTGATGGTAAAATTCTAGTTTAGTGACTGTTGGCTATCTTGGAAAGGGGTTAGATTAGGAAAATGAAACTTTTGGGGATAGATCTACAGGCTAAAGTATATCCTAGGAAGGACCCACCTCCACTCCTTTGCCCACTAGAGGGCCCTGAAATTTGCCAACATGACAGGTCATCTATTGAAATTTTGACAAAACAACATTTTAGCTTAATTTTCTGTTACCAGTTCCTTTTTCTCTGCCTTTAGTTCTGAAAATTGAATTCCTCTTATTTGAGTAGAATTTTAAGCCATATCAATGTTGTTTTTTTTTCAAAATTTAGGAAATGTATTTGAATATTTTTAAAACCTTATAAATTTGGATTGAGCAAAGTTGTGAAGCTAAAAACAATTTGTTTTACTTGATTCAAGTAGAAGATCTATTTTGCAAGGTTTCACTTTTGTAACACACATATTTTAAAGGTCAGGACCCTCTAGAGGAAGAGAGAGTAGAGTACTTCAAAATTCCTTCTTGTGAAGTTTCATTTTTCTCACTTAACCCCTTTCTGAGATGGCCATACAACTCAGGGGTATATAAAGTTTTTATGGAAGGGGTGGCTGTATGAACTTTGGAGGTGGCTCATTTGATTGGAAAGTTTGGAGGGGCTCATGTGAACCCCTTTGAATGGTTGCTCTCATTATAATTATTCTCAATAAAATATAGGAAGAATTGTTTTCTTTTTACTGTGTTTCCTAATCAATGTCCCCTTACCTAAGACTTTATTCAGCATTTTCCAAGATGACACTTAAATTTTAAATGTGTACCCAAAACTATTAGCCTTGACTCTAGGCCAATTGTTAACTATTAATAGGCTACATTTAAAATCCTGAGAGTTGTATCAGGTTAAAATATTCAAGCTGGATCACAAAGGCTACTTATTTAGACCGTTTTAGGGTAAACTTCTTTCAGTAATGAATCCAGGGCCTTTAACATTTTCTGGGAAGGTATCGTCCAGTTTCTATGTTAACTGTCTTCTAATTTCTAAGTCTTAGAAATCTGACTACCTAACAAGTCTATACCTATTGAAATTTTGATAAAACAAAATTTTGCCTTAATTTGTAGTTATCAGCTTTGGTAAAATTCTAGTTTAGTGACTTTTGGCCACCTCAGAAAGGGGTTAGGTTAAAAAAATGAAACTTTCAGGGATGGGTCTAAAGTCTAAAGTATATCACAAGAAGATATTTTGAAGTACCTACCTCTACTCCCTTTAAAGGCTCTGGACCTTTGATGACCTTTAAAAATATGTGGGTTATAAAAGTGAAACCTTGCAAATAGATCTTCTAGAATAAAGTACAACAAAAAAATTTTCAGCTTCATAACTTTGCTCAACCCCAATTTATAAGGTTTTAAAGATATGCAAATACATTTCCTAAATTTTGGAAAAAAAACATTGATATGGCCTAGAATTCTACTCAAATAAGATGAATTCAATTTTCAGAACTAAAGACAGAGAAAAAGCAACTGGTAACTGAAAATTAAGGTAAAATGTTGTTTTGTCAAAATTTCAATATGTGACCTGTCATGTCAGCAAATTCCAGGGCCCTCTAGAGGGAGAAGGAGTGGATGTGGGTACTTTAAATACCTTCCCAGGATATACTTTAGCCTGTAGACCTATCCCCAAAAGTTTCATTTTCTTAACCTAACCTCTTTCCAAGATAGCCAAAAGTCACTAAACTAGAATTTTATCCTTAGCTTCTTTTTCTCTGGTTTTAGTTCTAAAAATGCAATGTCATTTGAGTAGAATTTTAAGCTAAATCAAGGTTTTTTTTTGTAAATTTACAAATGTAGGCAATGTATAGATCTTTGAAACTTCATAAATTGAGATTGAGCAAAGTTGTGAAACTGAAAACAGTTTTTTGTACTTTGTTTATGTATAAGATCTATTTTAGCGTACAAGGTTTCAATTTTATAGCAGAAAGATATTTAAACGTTACCAAAAGTCAATGTCCTTTTATGGAAGTGGTGGTTGAACTTTCTCTCTGAACTTAGAAGTACCCTTTCCATAAGAGCCTTATGTACCCACTGGGGCATAACTTACAACAGAGGGATGTGTTAACCCCAGAGCACTGTTATCTGATCTTTGAACTATTTTTAACAAAATTGCTATCTCAAAATTCTGTTGGGTGCATTTTGGGAAAAAAAAGTTATACTGGGAGGCTAATTACCAATGGATCACTTTTACCTTTTAAAAAGTAAACTAGAACTTTTCATTTCTAGTCAAATGAGTCCCCCATAAGTTTATATGAGCACTGCTTCCATAAAAACCTTATATACCCCTTGGACATAACCTACAACATCTATAGGTTGTATTGACCCTGGAATTTTTGTTACATGATCATTGAACTATTTTTGACAAAATGGTTATCTCAATACTTTGAATGCATTTGGGCATCGATGGGGAGGGGGTGGCGAATGGGATTGCCATCCAATCACTTTTGACTCTTAAAAAGTACACTAAAACTTACAGTTGAATGACCCCTTCCAAAGTTTATACCACCACCCCTGCCAAATGGAAGCCTCCATGGAAAAAAAATAATGATAAAATGTTGAAACTTTATGGCCTTGACTATAGGCAATGCTATAATGCTAGTTCTGAAAGGGTGGCTGTATAAAGTTTGAAGGAGATCCATTTGATTAGAAATTGAAAGTTCTAGTTTCCTTTTTAAGAGCCACAAGTGATTGAAGGGCAACAGGTCCACCACACCTCTTTTTTCCAAGCACATCAGATTGAAAATTTTGAGTCAGCCATTTTGTCCAAAATTGTCCAAAAACCTTATAACCCCATCTCCAGGCTTGGCCAAACCCCAAGATCCTGGGGGTATGGTTTGTAAGGTACAACTCAGGGGTATACAAAATGTTTTATGGAAGGAGTGGCTGTATGAACTTTGGAGGTGGCTTATTTGATTGGAAATTAAAAGTTCTAATTCCCCATTTTAAGGTTCAAGAGTGATCAGAGGGCAACAGGCCCTCCCTCATGCCCTCTTCCCCCAAATGGATAAATATGAATTTTGAGAAAGCCATTTTGCTCAAAACAGTCTAAAAATTATATATAATGATGTTTTCAGAGTTGACATAAATTTCAGGGTTCACAATTTTAAATAATTGCAACTTTTTTACCATATTGCTATAACTATCTCTTTAGCACAGACAAGCTAGATATATAAAGTTTTCCTTTTACAGAAGTTTTGACAAATTGTAATTTATAGAAAACTAAAAATGGATAAAATGTATTTTTTGGTAGTGGGAGGGGGCTAAAATAAGGTTTTAGTTCAAATTCCCCCTCAATATTCCATCAAATTTTCAGCTTCATATATGTAGCCCTAATTGCACTAGTATCATAGTAGTAGTAGGAACAGTAGTAGCAGTAATAATGCATTATTATTAGTTGTAATAGTAGTAGTAGCAGTATTAATAGGAGCAGTAGCAGGTACATTTGCCTTTTGATCAACTGAACATCTTACTCATGATGCCCCTGAAGTTTCCTCTTGATACAACAAGCCATTAAAAAAAAATTTGTTGATGCATATGTATCAGCAATCAGTATATGTGCAGCATGTTATGATTTGGTTCAATTTTCCCACCAATGTTTCCTCAAATATTTTTCAATGTCCCTAGTTATAGTAGTACTTGCTACAGAACTAGTAATTTAGCGATAGTAGTAATTGTAGTGGTGGTAGAAGAAGAAGCAGCAGCAGTTGTAGTAGTGAACAAATATGGCGTTTTTGATTGATTGATCATTTCCTTTAAGTTCCAAATTAATCTGCTCACTCTTTGTGAGTTATGCCCTTTTGACAACCCATGTACACATAACGTGTTTTGATTTAGTTCAAGACTCCCCTCAACATTCCCTGAAAGATGCATCTTAATGCCCTTCATATTATGGGAAAGTAGAAGTCAAATATGCATATGTTTTCTTGCTAACATATACTATATGTAAACAATGAAAGAATTGTCTAACTTACAGCATTTCCCCTGAGGCCTCAGGAGAGTTGACATTCCAAAACATATAATTACTGAACCCTTCAAAAATGCTGAAAAAAATCGACACCTCAACACTTTGTTTTATGTTTGTTTTGGGAAAAGATGGGAATTGGGGGGGGGGAGTGAGTTGCTCTTAAATCACTTTGACTCTTGAAAAGGGCATTAACTTCCAGTTTCAAATCAAACAAGATGAATATAAATTATATATGGCTGCCCATTTCTTAAGAACCTTAAATGCCCCTAGGGCCTAACTGAAGGCCCTTGCCTCAGGGCTCTGGAGGGTTGAGTCAACCCAGGAGACATTGTTATGTGTTCTTTGGACTATTTTAAACAAAATGACCATTGTACAATTTCAATCAGATGTGTTTGGTGGAGATAGTTGGGGGGGGGGGCTTATTGACCTCCATCACTTTTGACTCTTAAAAAGGAACTAAAACTTCCAATTTCTACCAAATGAGCAACCTCTAAAGTTTGAACAACACTCCATTCCATAAGAACCTTAAATGCCCCAGGAGTATAACTTACAATAATTGCCCCCAAGCTCTGTTGGTTTATATCAACCTCTGTGGGCCCCCTAAATTGGTCAGCTCACAGTTGTTGAAGAGCAATATTTCCTCACAGTGGTTAGCACAGGCCTTTTCCAAAATCAACTAATAATAGTAAGATGCAATTAAAAAATGTTTAATGAATACAGAAAGAACTTAAGTTGGAAAGTAATTTACAGTTTTATTGCATCACAGGTAACCAACAAGGCTCATTTTTTCCAAAAATATCAACCAAAGCATTGAAATACAGCAATTTCACAAGTGCCTTTTCACTAAACATCAACACCAGATCACAGAGCCTTTCACCACCCACTTTCAATCTGAAAATAAGATTTTAATCAGGCTTAGTGTAGAAAAGAATCTCTCATTACTAGCCATTTTGAAAGACAAGAATAATGAAGAATTGAATAATTTTATTTGATTGGAAATTAAAAGTTCTAATTCCCCATTTTAAGGTTCAAGAGTGATCAGAGGGCAACAGGCCTTCCCTCATGCCCTCTTCCCCCAAATGGATAAATATGAATTTTGAGAAAGCCATTTTGCTCAAAACAGTCTAAAAATTATATATAATGATGGATTGATTGATCATTTCCTTAAAGTTCCAAATTAATCTGCTCACTCTTTGTGAGTTATGCCCTTTTGACAACCCATGTACACATAACGTGTTTTGATTTAGTTCAAGACTCCCCTCAACATTCCCTGAAAGATGCATCTTAATGCCCTTCATATTATGGGAAAGTAGAAGTCAAATATGCATATGTTTTCTTGCTAACATATACTATATGTAAACAATGAAAGAATTGTCTAACTTACAGCATTTCCCCTGAGGCCTCAGGAGAGTTGACATTCCAAAACATATAATTACTGAACCCTTCAAAAATGCTGAAAAAAATTGACACCTCAACACTTTGTTTTATGTTTGTTTTGGGAAAAGATGGGAATTGGGGGGGGGGGGGAGTGAGTTGCTCTTAAATCACTTTGACTCTTAAAAAGGAACTAAAACTTCCAATTTCTACCAAATGAGCAACCTCTAAAGTTTGGACAACACTCCATTCCATAAGAACCTTAAATACCCCAGGGGTATAACTTACAATAATTGCCCCCAAGCTCTGTTGGTTTGTATCAAACCCAAAATCAATGTTACATGATCTTTGGGCCATTTTGAATAAAAGGACTCCCTCAAAATTTATATTGGACACATCTTGGGGAAACAATGTGTTTGTGTGTGTGGGGGGGGGTAGCTGGACTCTGATCACTTTGACTTAAAAATGGCACTAGAACTTGTGATTACCAACCAATGAGTCCCCTTCAAAATATATACAACTACCCTTTCTATAAGAAACCTTATATACCTCCAGGACATAATCTGCAACCCTTACCCTGAGAGCTGTGGGGGAGGGGGGTCTTCCTCATAGACATAATTTCCCTTAGACTATGAATGAACAAAATTGCTATCTCTTATGTTTGATTGGAGATGTTTGGGAAATGATGGGAGGGGGGCTGGCTGCCCTCAAATCACTTTTGATGCTTAAAAAGGGCACTATAATTTCCAATTTCAAATCAAATGAGCCTCATCTGAAGTTTGTACAACAGCCCATTCCATGAAAATCGTATATACCCTCAGGGCATAACTTACAACCCTGTCCCCAGGGTGCTGGGGGGTTGTGTCAACCATAGAGACATTGTTATATGTTCTTTGAACTATTAAAAAAAATTCTATCAGATGTATTCTCAATTTCAATCACATGTGTTTGGCAAAGAGAGGTTGTCGGGGGGGGGGTTAGATACCCTCCATCACTTTTGACTCTAAAAAGGGAACTAAAACTTCCAATTTTCATGAGCCTCCTCTAAAGTCGAACAACCATCCCTTCAATAAAAACCTTCATTGCCCCTGGGGCATAAGTTACAACCCTTGTCTTCAGGCTCTTGTGTTTGCAGCAACCCCAAAAGCCTTTTTATATGATCTTTTGATTATTTTAAATAAAATGACTGTCTCAAAGTTTCTACTGGATGCATTTCAGGAAAACATGATGTGTAGGGGGGAGATAGCTCCCCTCTGATCACTTTTACTCTTAAAAAGGGTACTATAAATTATGATTACCACTCCAATGAATACCCTTCAAAGTATATACAACCAGCCTTTCTATAAAAAAAAATCTTATATACCCCCAGGGCATAACTTGCAGCCCTTCCCCTGAGAGCTGTGTGGTTAGTGGTGTTTTTTC
This sequence comes from Artemia franciscana, assembly GCF_032884065.1. Taxonomy (NCBI): domain Eukaryota; kingdom Metazoa; phylum Arthropoda; class Branchiopoda; order Anostraca; family Artemiidae; genus Artemia; species Artemia franciscana. Next base: position 32,786,964 of record NC_088883.1, read on the forward strand.
AAAGACATAATTTCCATACCTTCCAGCATCTAGCGGTGTCATTTCATTCTGAGCTGGGGGGGGGCTGTGCAACCTCTGTGGGCCCCCTAAATTGGCCAGCTCACAGTTGTTGAAGAGCAATATTTCCTCACAGTGGTTAGCACAGGCCTTTCCCAAAATCAACTAATAATAGTAAGAAGCAATTAAAAAGTGTTTAATGAATACAGAAAGAACTTAAGTTGGAAAGTAATTTACAGTTTTATTGCAACACAGGTAACCAACAAGGCTCATTTTTTCCAAAAATATCAACCAAAGCATTGAAATACAACAATTTCACAAGTGCCTTTTCACTAAACATCAACACCAGATCACAGAGCCTTTCACCACCCACTTTCAATCTGAAATAAGATTTTAATCAGGCTTAGTGTAGAAAAGAATCTCTCATTACTAGCCATTTTGAAAGACAAGAATAATGAAGAATTGAATAATTTTTAAAACTTCAGAGTACTGTATTGACATTGCCTTAAGACTATTACAAAGATCAAAAAAATCTTTTAGCTCCTTGGCTTTGAGTCTATATATCTTCTCACAAGATCCATTGGCAAAGCCAAGAGAGTTGTGTCAATGTAAGCTTCTTTGTAATGCACTGCTGCACTAGCTAGTCAGCTAGTATTGAAATAGTGCAGCAAATCAACGTCTAGTGCAGACATTGACTCTAACAGTAGAAGAACGTTCATGAAGTGGGTTTCAAACTGAAAGCATAGTCTTTCTGTCAGAAGAAACTGAACCACTCTGAAAGTATTTTCAGTTGACTCTTTCAATTCAGCAAGATAGTTTTCCCCAAAGTCGACATGGTTACAAAATCACTTAAGTAGGATGTTACTTGCTTTGCCTGCTCTTGTCTTTTACATGAAGTGTCTGAATTCTGAAAATTTTGCAAAAGATCTTTATGTGTGGCTCCACTCATAAGAAAAATCTTTTGACTATGTTGAACAAAATGACCATCTAAAAATTCTGATTGAATAAATTTGGGGAAAGGATTGGCGTGGGAAGGGTTTTGTTGCCCTCCAATCTCTTTTTACTATTATAAAGGGCAAGCTTATTGAAGTTCTATGACAACTTTGATACAAAGTGCCCTGGTATAAAAAAAAATATATATATAGTACATTTTACCAACATTTTTTTTACTGAGGCAGCACAGTGCTACCTATGATTTAAATTTTAACAGAAGGGGTGGCTGTATAGACTTTAGAGGAGACTCATTGATTTAAAATTCAAAGTTCTTGCTCCCTTTTTAAAAGTTAAGTCATCAGATGGCAACCAGTCCTTTCCCTGCTCAATTTTCCCCTATTGCTTCTGATAAAAATTTTGAGATAGCTGTTTTGTTCAGAGTAGTCCAAATGTCAAATAGTTGTGGGCAAGGCTGTAAATTCTGCAAGCTATCCATTCTTAACATTTAAGGTTTTCATGGAAGGTTGGTTATATAGAATTTGGAGGAGGCTCATTTGATATAGAATTCAAAGTTCTAGACCCCTTTTTAAAAGTTAAGAGCTATTACCTATTTCCTCCCCCACCTACTTTTCCAAAATTGCTTTTAATCAAAATTTTGACATTGCCATTTTGTTCAAAGTAGTTCAAATGTCAAATAGCTATGGCTCCAGATTTGATAACCCCCATAACCCTGGGGGCATAGGCTGTAAGTTATGGTAGCTACCCATCATTTATATATATAAATTTTTAATGGGATGGGTGCTTGTATAAACTCGTGTAAAAAATCCAGATTTAGACTTATACAATTAATGAAGAGATAGTAGCTAAACCCTTGTTTGTAGAGATTTTTGTTTGTTTTATGCTTGAATTGTAAATTCTTTGGGCAAGGTTGTAAGTTGTGCAAGCTCTCCACTCAGCATTTAAGGTTTTTATGGAAGGGTTGGTTGTATAAAATTTGGAGGTGACTTGTTTGATTTGGAATACAAAGTTCTAGCTCTTTTTTAAAAGCAAATAGTGATTAGATGGCAACCAGTCCTCTCCCCCACCTAATTTTTCCCAATTGCATTAGATCAAAGCTTTGAGATGGCAATTTTGTTCAAAGTGGTACAAATACCAGATAGCTATGGCTCTAGATTTGATAAACTCCACAACCCTCAGGGCAAGGGCTATAAGTTATGATAGTTGCCCATCATCTGCATATAAAGTTTCTATGGAAGGGGCGCTTGTATGAACTTTTGAAGAAAGCCCTAATTTAGACTTATACAGTTAAAGAAGGGTTAGTAGCATGTTTGTAGTGATTTTTGTCTGTTTTAAACTTGATTTGCATTTTTGTTTTAAGATTTGCTTATTCATTTATTAAGTACCTTTTGTATGTTTGTTTGTTTAAGTTCTGTTTGCTTTGGTTTTCATTTATTCTTTAGTAGTAACTTCTGGTCATTTCCAGTTTGAATTATTATAGGCTTCTATTTCAGCTGATCTTAAGTTTACTATGGCCTTTAATTTTCTTTGAAAAACTTCTTTTCCAGAAAGTTTTTTAATTGACTAGTAAAAGAAAGGTGATTGATTTTTCATCATAATATTGCTAAAAACCTACTTTCAGTTTCAGTAGGAATTATAGTTTCGTGTCTGTTTTCAGCTCAAACAGAACCTTTGAGAGAATATCTGTGATGACCTTGAATTGGTAATTTGAAATTTATTAATAGATGGAATTAGCAGTAGGTGGTTTAAACCACCAAAAATTTTCATGAGACTTGTAGTGACAACGTTTTGTTGAATATGATATGCAGAGACTGATTTTGATGCTTTTGGAATAATAATCCTTAGATTGAAGAGTATTCTGGTGCACTAAAAAAGTTTGAAGACTAAATATTGCTTTAACCCATGTCTGATGCTACCAGATTTTAAAATATCACAAACAAATGAGCATAGTTTTAAAATATTGTAAGTATTAGTAATGATCCAGAAGGTTACTCTATGAGTTGAAATTTGTTGGTTGCTATGTGAGTGAAGGCATTTATTTTGTAAAAAAAATAGCATAAACAAGTAGGCTATTAAAACCACAACAATCAAATATAAAACAAAAAGATTACTTATAAGTAAAGAGTTACAACATGAAAAGTTACAACCACCAATCACATTTAATTTTGAAGTGGATAGAGTGTTACTACTAAAGTCCATGCTCCCACTAAAAAGTTGATCGGAAACTGTTCATCCCTGTGCTTAGAGTACTGTTTCCAAATAAACCACTGAGGATTTGAGCCATAAATAATTGAATTCAGTAGCGAATTGTCATCCTTTTGCATATAGCAATTGGAGGAGAGTACAAAAGAGCAGCAACCCTCATCAGTATAATGTCCTTCGCCTATTTAAGGCTATTGGAGTATATTTAAAGAAGTTGTCTTGAAGACACAATATTCTCTCATATGGTAAAGGTAGAACAAATGAAAAATTATTTTTTGAATCCACATTTGTCTGTAATACAATTTTAGTAACCAAATATTTTAGGATTTTGTCAAAAATTTACAAGCATGAAACTTAAGAAAACTGAAACTTAAAGAGTTTATTTAAAATGAAAATTTTTTTAAGGCCCAGGACTACTTCTCACTCCTCCTTAAGACTTACCTGTTTGACATATCATCAATAGAAACATATGTTTACCAACGTTATCGTTTGTTTGCCTCATGTATTTGTTGATTAAATCTGGTTGCATCATCAAGTTGTTTAATCTAAAAAACTGTTTATTTTGACTTCATAGATTCGAAATTGCTTTCAATAGTTTATTTTAACCTCCTGTGTCTTAATACACTATCTGATTAGTGGGATAGTTTTTAGGGAAATAAAATATAAATTGTGTTTTTGTGTCTTCCTGCTATTGAAAACGAAAAATTATTTTTCCAAATCTTGTTATGCCAACAAAATTAGACATCATGCAGATGCAGTGTTTAGCCAATTGGTCACAACTGCTTTTGTTGCCTTCATCTAATATAACAAGTGGGCATCCAATTCACTGTGTTAAGTCCAGGGTATAAACTGGTTTACACAATAGTACAAAATAATCTTTCATGAAAAGGTAAAAATACAATTTCGAAAAACTAATGTCACCAAAGAGAATCGGGTAGTGAGAAAAAAATGAATTTGTATGTACAGTCTCTCTTGGGTATATGCTTTGTAAATGAGATCTTAAACTTATCATATTTTTTCTAGTTGCTGTTTATTAAGATGGAAGATATATGCATATCTTATATACCCCAACTCCATCATTCTGAGCGTTTACTTACTTTTTATGGAATCAATATTGAAGCAAAGAAACATCTCTTGCATTTGGCTAGCTTTTTTTCTAATTATTCGAATATATTTCTCAAGGTTCCGAAAGTTGGAAACATTGTGGCAGGTAATATCTTTTGTTTGTTTGGTATTACATTTCAAGGGAGGTTCAAAGGAAGTCGCCCCAGGAAAAAAAATTGTGACCTAAAAGTGTGTTTTTGGTGCCCTTCATAGGAAAATTTCTTTTAACTTCTTGCTTAAGGATTGGGCCTATCACTTAAGAGAGGTAATACCTGAAGATTTTCAAGTGGGTACTCAAAGGGCAAAAAATTATATTTTTTTGCCACAATCTTTTAGTTTCCCACAGGCGAGGGGAGGGGTGCTTAAAGCAAGCTTAAGGGGAGTTTGTTCAAGAAGAAATTGAAAAATAGTGGCCTTAAGCCCACTTTTTGACAATTTTATGCTCTGTGGCATGCATGTCTGGCCAGAATCTTTCTTTGATTAGAAAAAGAAATAGTTTTTCACTTTGTCTTGAGTTTTATCATATGTTAATTTCAGTAGATTGTGTAACCCTGAGGATAATGCCCCTACTTGAATTAGTAGATTTTTTAATCCTCTTTTACTATAGAACTAGCACAGTAAATTTACGCTAAAAAGAAATAGAAAATGCATAAAATATACACACAAAAACCATATAATAGGATAAAATGGATCTAATCATTAGTAAGCTTTTTCTTTCAACTTTGAACGCAGCTTACAGAGTCTTTATATCTTTTGTATTCAACTTCCAAATAATCTTTCTGTTTCTATACCACCAATGTAGATGGCATAAATATATATGGGAACAAAAAATTCTTATATTGTGCATATCAAGAGCATTCTATAATAGTCACAAATTCACAGAAAAAGAATGGAATGATCAGAATACGTAGGATAAAGTCTTGCCAAGGTTGTATGAGAAATAGGTTTTGGACTACTTTTGCATAACCTGCTTTAAGATTATTCTTTACATTAGCTAGCACGCTAGGACAAATAGTAGAAACAGAAGGGAAAATATTAGTAAGTAGCCAATGTAACAAACCTTAACCGAAAAGATTCCCTTAACCTGAAAAGGTTTGAATTAAAATGGAATAGTTGTGGGCATCAAGTCATGGCTAATTGCAGAAAAAGCCAAGACAGATAGTTCAATTGAGTGAGAAGCAAACCTGGCATTAATTTTGCCCTTATTAGGATTGTATAAAAAGGAGGATTTGTTAATAGATATGTCTATCTATTATCCGTCCATGCATCATTGCTAGGGCAGTAGAACCAAGATAGATAGTCATAGATCTAATATAGTGATAGAACCTATAGTGTTCCAAGTGTTGGATTAATTTGGCTTGGGTAAACGGTGGAAGTATGCGGGTGCCTCTCTTGTTAGACCAATACAGAGTTTGTTATTTTCTAGCAAGTCAGGCCTGCCAAGAGTCTCAGGCAGGTTGACCAAGAACTTAAAATTGACAAAGGACCATAAGATTGCACGGAATGGGAGGTAAACAAGGGACGCTTACCTATGGTCTTAGGCAGGTTGAACCAAGAATTTAGGATTGAAACATGCGACCGTTAATTTTGCCTAGAATCAGAGGCAAACAAGCGTCTAAAGTCAAAATGGGGCGATTCTGCAATGAGCATCAGGCAAGGCAATTGATTCAATTATAAACTCTGACATTTGCTAGATTAATAAAAATTTTTAATTGAATGTTAGTTGAGCAACAAGTTGACTGAAATTGTAAAGGGGAATAAGAGTCCAAAGCCTACAAGTGCCTCCTATCTGCCTTGAATGTTATGCAAGTGGACTTGCAATTATAAACTAAGACAGTTGGGCTCACAAAAAATTTAACTGTCTGTGCTTGGTTCTTGGGTTTAACTGTCTAGGCTTTTTCACAAGCTCAGGTAGTTTTACGAACAAAAATGCCCAGATAGTCAGTAAATGGTATTATCCCAGAATAATTAGGCGAGGGAAAAAAAAAGCAAAAATTTAATTAACTATAATTAAAAATTTGCAACCGGAACCCCTGCCGATAATCTACAGACCTTATATGAGGGGGTCACTAGATGAAAAAATGGTGAAAAATGAAATTGGCTGAGAAAGATGGACTGAGCTGAGGCAATAAATAGATACTATTTGGAAAGTGATTGGAGACAACGGGCACCCCTCCCCGCCTATCCCGAAGAGAGCGAGAAGCTTGAATGCTAAACAGTAGACATGGGCTAGATAGGATCTCATATGAAAAAAGGAATATATTGTTGGTGTGTGTGTGTAGCGCATGGTTATCATTTGAGCAACGGTCTAACTAGCCACGGCTTTAAGCATCCGTGCTTTAAAAAGTGAACATGGGCATGAAAAAGGAATATGAAATTGTAAATTTTTGCGTTTGGGATCACCAAATAAATGTTCACACTTTACAGCGTTCAGTTTCAGGCGCAACTCTTTAAACGCTTGGAAATAAGCTGGGATGATTTTTCTAGGCAAAAAATAGTATGACTAATAAGCAATACATCAACTGAATTGAAAATATAAGATAATTTGCTATTTTTTTGTCAGACATGAGAAAGTAATGACGATCGGATGCAATACTAAATGGGTAATGAGCTGTGTTCATTTTTGCTTTTCATATATGTGTGGAATATGTTGTTGGTAAAACATAGTATGGCTAAAAAGCAATACATCAACTCAATTGACTATAAATCAATTGAATAAAATGACAGATAAATTTGCTATGTTTGTCAGACACGAGGGAGTAATGGTGGTCGAACGTAACACTAAATGGGTAATGAGCTGTGTTCATTTTTGCTTTTCATATATGTGTGGAAATAAATTGTTGGTAAAACATAAAAGATAAATACATACGCACATTCAATGTATATATATATATATATATATATATATATATATATATGTAAAATTTATTAAGTTTACAGCTGCCCATCAAAAGATATGATCTGAGTAGATTCTGCCTGATTATGAAAAAAAAGATCATAATACCCCAAAAATCATAATGTTAAACTCGTCCTATTAAAGAACCGTGTAGTTGAGGTTTCCACAAAGTGAAAAAAAAAAATCCGCAACATTTGTCGGATAGGAACTTCTTATCCGTAAAAATATGGACTTGAATTTTCGCCAATGATATCCTTTCAAACAGTTCGTGGTAACGAACTGTAGTAAGGAGCGACCCGGCTCAATAGTAACCAAAACTCTAAAAAATTGAATTTTGATATCAATAGCTACATCAAAAGAATCGCATTTTAATGCTGATTTTAAATATATAAGTTTCATCAAGTTTAGTCTTACCCATCAAAAGTTACGAGCCTGAGAAAATTTGCATTATTTAGGAAAATAGGGGGAAACACCCCCTAAAAGTCGTAGGATCTTAGCGAAAATGACACCATCAGATTCAGCGTATCAGAGAACCCTACTGTAGAAGTTTTAAGCTCCTATCGACAAAAATGTGGAATTTTGTATTTTTTGCCAGAAGACAAATCACGGGTGCGTGTTTTTTTTTTTTTTTTTTTTTTTTTTTTTTTTTTTTTTTTTTTGTCAGGGGTCATCGTATCGACCAAATGGTCCTAGAATGTCGCAAGAGGGCTCATTCTAACGGAAATGAAAAGTTCTAGTGTCCTTTTTAAGTGACCAGAAAAATTGGAGGGCATCTAGGCCCCCGCCCACGCTCATTTTTTCCCAAAGTCAACGGATCAAAATTTTGAGATAGCCATTTTGTTCAGCATAGTCGAAAACCATAATAACTATGTCTTTGGGGATGACTTACTCCCCCAAAATCCCTGGGGGAGGGGCTGCAAGTTACAAACTTTGACCAGTGTTTACATATAGTAATGGTTATTGGGAAGTGTACAGACGTTTTCAGGGGGATTTTATTTTGTTTGGGGGTGGGACTGAGGAGAGGGGGCTAAGTTGGAGGATCTTTCCTTGGAGGAATCTGTCATGGGGGAAGAAAAATTCAATGAAAAGGGCGCAGGATTCTCTAGCATTACTATAAGAAAACAATGAAAAATAAACATGAAAAAGTTTTTTCAAATGAAAGGAAGAAGTAGCATTGAAACTTAAAACGAACAGAGATTATTACGCATATGAGGGGTTCTAAAAATACTTAAGCATAAAGAGCGAGGTATCTAGGAGGAGATAAATACCTTGCTCTTTATGCTAAAGCATTTTTAGTAATTTCAACTATTTATTCTACGGCCTTTCTGATTCAGGGGTCATTCTTAAAGAATTGGGACAAAACTTACGATTTAGTGTAAAGAAGGAGGTACTAACGAGGGTACAAAACCCCCTCATATACATAATAAAAATTAAAGAATATAAAAGTTTGTTACGTAAGTTAATTCAAAAGTTACGTATATTTTTTGCTAATAAAAAAATTCGTTAAAATTAAAATTAATAATTGCCTTTTTATGTAACCGAAAAATTGCATGGCAACTAGGCCTCCTTCCCCATCCCATATTTCTCAAAATTGTATGATCAAAACTAAGAGAAAGCCATTTAGCCAAAAAAGGAATTAATATGCAAATTTCATTTGAATAGTTTACGTGTGGAGAGTCAAAATCAATCATGCATTAATTTAAAAACGTTCAGAAATTATATAAAAAAAACTAGTTTTTTTTAACTGAAAGTAAGGAGCGACATTAAAACTTAAAACGAACAGAAATTACTCCGTATATGAAATGAATTGTCCCCTCCGCAATCCCTCGCTCTTTATGCTAAAGTTTGACTCTTTGCCACAATTCTGCTTTTTAAAACAATTAAAAGCTTTAGCGTAAAGAGCGAGGGATTGCGGAGGGGACAATCCATTTCATATACGGAGTAATTTCTGTTCGTTTTAAGTTTTAATGTCGCTCCTTACTTTCAGTTAAAAAAACTAGTCTTTTTTATGTAATTTTTTCAGGGTTGATTCTATAAAATGAATGGTTATAGAAAAACGAGAGATAGCTTATTTGAGCGGAAATTAAAAGTTCTATGTGCCCTTTTACAGTAGCCTAAGATTATGACATGGGAAAGTGACAGTTTCTGTTATTTTGTAGCACCAAATTGCGATTTTGCTCCAAAGAGGGTAAAAATGCAATCGATTGAAAATTCTGAGATAGCCAATGGGTTTTAAAAGGTCAAAATACTATGTATTGAGTTATTTAAAGCTTCATTCAACTAAACTGACTAACTTGATGGCTCATAAAACATTTTACAGTGATTTATACTTGCGCATTAGCTGTTTGTTCTGGATTCCCTATTCTTTTATGTTTTGGAAAATAAAAGGACAGATATCCTCAAGCCATTTTTGGCTTTTTTTAAGAGTAAAAAATCATACACGAATTTCATCATCTTTCTTGCTATAAATCGTCAACTTCGCTTTAGAGATTTGATTTTCGAACAAACTCTGGCTTTTGTTATCTGTAACTATTACAGTAAGATTCATTGCTCCAGCAGGAATCAATTGAAAAAAAAAAAATCCAAAAAACAGTTCCGTAAATGGCTAACACTTGTTTTGATATTGTTTCCTGTTTAAAAGCGTAGATTTGTTGCCCATTACGGAACAAGGCTAATAATTACAAACTATCTCTGATTACCCAGGTTTTACTAATATTTCGTACTTTCCATCTAATGTCTTCAAGTCCGAATCCAGAATTCTTTTCGGGGGGTGGGTACAAAAGGATTTTTTCAGGGGAGTTTTACAAAAAAACAACTCAAAACGCTACAACATTTGCTAGATTCATTTTTGTTACATTTTGCGAGTGGGAAAAATATTTTGGGGATGGGGAAAACGGTACCCCCCTGGATACGGCCTTGTGTGGCTTCTTTAAGATTCGTTCAATCTCTTTAAAAAGTTCAGCGCGAATACTATTGGGAATTCATTTCAACAGTTTTTTTTGTTGCGCTTTTTATGTACAATTCAAAATGCTATCAGTTCTTGTCGGCATATCTTTGCTTTTTTAAAATTTAAGATAAAACGAACCTCTGAAACTTTTTACTTAAAATCTACGAGCTCTGCAGGTATTTTACTCAACGTTGCTTGATTCGGTTCTCCCGTCTTCCTTGACTCAGGCACAAGTTCTACACGTTTCTGTTGATGCTGTAATTGCATCTTTTAAAATATTGAAATCAAGCTCTGTTGATATTGACAGAATTAGTGTTTATCATCTTAAAGAAAATTGCCCGTCTTTGTTTTTTCATTTAAACATTTGCTTTTCCAAATGTTTGTTTGCTGTTCTCTTGTTCCTCTTAGCTTTTTGTGTGGAACTGTCACTTCCGTTCTTAAGCGAGGTAAGAGTCCATTGGACTGTTCATCTTGCAGGCCAATCACGGTTGCTTGTAATCTTAGTAAAATCCTTGAATATATCCTACTTCCTTTCGTCAATTTGAATGCTAATTTTGGGGAGAACCAGCTCACCTCTCGGTCTGGCATCGGTTGTCAGCACGCTCACCGTGCTCTGGCTTGCCTTTTTAAAGATGCTTCTGCTAAATGGGTATGGTCTTCACATTCGTGCCCTTGATCTTTCTAAAGCTTTCGATAATATCGTACACAGTCAGGCTCTTTATTCTCTTCATAGTCATGGCATTAACCTTTCGCTGATTTTTATTCTTAAGTTTTGGAATGGTAAATCCTATCTTCGAATTAAAACTAATGGTACCCTTTCTTCTTTTATTGTCCCTACTCGTCGGGGGATGCGGCAGGGCGGAGTATTATCTCCAAGTATTTTTAAATTTTGTCTTTCTAATATTCTTGAGATTATATCTTCTATGTGTTTTGTTAGGCTAACTGATATTTCATACCTTGCTTATGCTGATGATATTCTTCTAATTAGCCGGTCTAAGCTCTAACTATCGCAGATGGTTTATAAAGTTTCTCATTCTTTTGCTAAAATCGGTATTGCCCTTGGAACGCTGTATTCTACTTTTTCAGATCATTCTGTTCTTTACCTCTCTGGGATTTATCCTATACTTTAGAATAAGGATTTTAGTGATATTCGGGTGGCTTCTTTCCATTTTTGTAAATATCTTCTTTATCTTCCTCTTTGGTATAGGAATAGAAAATAATAAATAAGTTTCGCCTCCCGAATATTATTGAAAAGCTGACTCGTTTACACAAAAAGATTTCGGAAACTGTGTATCGGCGTTTGTCGCCTCACCATGGTTTAATTCGTTTGTTTCATTAATTCTATTTATTTAATGTTATTGTTGCTTAATTGTTTTTAGGGATTTATGATTAAGTGGGTAATAAATATATATATATATATAATATATATATATATATATATATATATATATATATATATATATATATATATATATATATATAACTATATATATATATATATATATATATATATATATATATATATATATATATAACTATATATATATATATATATATATATATATATATTATGTATATATATAGGGAAATGGATGAGTCAATAGCCAGATTAGGTTTGTAATTGTTAAATGGAACCCATTGCATGTCATCATCGGGGTTGTTTCGAATTATTCAATTTTATGCCAATACAATTCATCTACAAAAATCTAAGGAAATTCTATCCACAAAAATTGCAATCCATAATTAAAATAAGCCTAAGCATTACTATCACCATGACACATAATACAGCTAAATTATTAAGAATTGATCGAAACTGAACCATGTTCATAGACTAATTATTTTTTTTTAGGCGAACTTGTTCTTGTATATCTCAGACAACAATGGTTCCGTGGCGAAATTGTAGCGTTTCCAGCAAATTATGACTGTACTGTGAAGCTTATTGATTATGGAAATGAAGAAACTGTTCCACTGACGTGTGTCACGCCTCTGTCAGCGTTGGATCCTGTTCTGTCTAATCCCTTGTACTTTCCACCTCTTGCTGTAAAATATTTACTGTCTGGGCTTTTACTACCTTCTGAACACCTATCAGACCATAGTCATACTATAATTGTAAGCGTTCTCCTAAACCAAATTTTCTCAATAAGAAAACTGGGGAAGACAGGAGGTATAGACTCAGTAATAATGGCTAACGAACACGGAAATGTTGCAGACGCTCTTGCTAAGTTACAAGTAGGGCTTCTTGTACCACCTCTTGACCAGCCTCCACCAGTTTTGAAAGCACCACTACCTGCCCCAATTCAGAGTACCACTAAAACATCTTACGAACCCCTTGTTTTGGATATGGGTGTAATTCATAAAGTGAGGGTATCTTCTGTAGATACAGGACCTTTGAAATTTAGTATCCAATTGGCAGATGAATTGCAAGAAATAGAGAATCTCAGCGCAAGAATTGCCCAGAATCATAGGTTACAGCCTTTGACAGAAGCTCGTCAAACGCTCCCATGTATAGCCCTATCATCTTCAGATAGAAAATATTACCGTGCTGTTATATCTAAAGTCAAATCGCCTGAATCTGTACATTTGTACTATGTAGATTACGGACATAAAGAAGTATTGCCTATTAAAAATCTATATAAGATACCAAATGAAATTCTAAACCCAAAGACTTATTCCGTTCGATGTTCACTTATTGATTTCAATTCAGAAGCAATTTTTTCGGAGAAATTTGAAGCTTATACAAAAGGAAAAATATTTGACTGCAAAGTTGGGAAAACCTAGCCCCCTGAAGTTCATTTGTACTATGAATCAAGGAATGTTTCACATATATTGGGGGATTGGATTGCACCCAAATCCATTTGTGACCTGGCTCCTGGGAATCCAACTTCTTATAAGAAACTGAATGTCCAAAGCAATTTTGAAGCAAATGTGGTAGTCACAAACATGGAATCTCCTTCCAATTTCTATGTTGTTCAAGAGAAGGCTCAAAGCGGTATTCAAGCATTTGAAGTAAGATTTCTTTTAAATATTTTTTTACTTTAAAAGTAATTGTACTCTAATGTTTAGGTCAGGTTAGTTTAGGACTCAATGAAAATATGTCGATTTTATTATCCACAAAGGAAAATTCTGAGGAATATAATTCAATTTTGTAAAAATCTAGATGTTTGGCTCCAAAAAAGTTCTCTTATTTAAAAAATTGGGAAATTTAAGGGTTAGTTCTTCTTTAATCTATATCTTGTCAATTGATTTAATTTTTTATTTTTTTTACAGCTCCCAAACACAAACATTGGTGGTTCTGGCTTCTCTTGCGCCTGGGCAAAATTTTTATTAGCCTACCCCTATCTCCCACAACATTTTAGCAAATTTTTATTTATCAACAAAATTATTTTAATTTTTATCATCCAATTATTTTTTTGCTATTTTCATTTATTAATTATTGATTTATTAATTTTTTTTCATTTATTAACTGTATTCCCTATTTTATTTGAAAAAAAAAAATCAGAAATTGCCAAATGATTGTAATCGGTAGATTATTGTTTGAAATTTTGTGCCCCTAAAATATCGGGGTCCATGACCGTCTCTGTGCACTAATTTAAGCCTATGGAACTATAGGAATATAGAAATCTCATATCTAAAACTTTTTCGAAATAAGCGCTATTCTTATCTTTTTCAACTCAAATATATATATATATATATGTATATATATATATATATATATAGTGTAAATATATTATATTTATGTAATGTTTTAGAGGTAATTACTTGGCAAAAAAAAAGGAGAGCAAAGAAGAAAAAAGCTATCATCCTAATCCAGCAATTAAGATAAATGTGCACTTGAACGAGGTTTTAACCTTACTTATCTATTCAATTGCCTAGGACAAAACAGTATAACCAAACCGTCAACCAAGTCGAAATCCATGCAAAGTCGTCATTAATAAATGTAAGCCATTGTAAATTTACAAGCAGAAGTACTTTAAATCTGGCGAAATATTTCCATGTAGTTATCTTCCATAAGGGATCATCAGAGGAATACCAGGTGCCTAAATATGTTTCGAAGCTTTACTTTCCTTACCTGGCAAGGTGGAGCGTCTACCATAAAGCTCTTTTATGCTATCCCTATGTTAGGTAAAACTAGTAAAATACATGCATATTAGTCAAATTATTCAAAAAATATATACAAAATAAGATTAGTTCTATCCATATTGGAATGCCATTGGTCAGTGAAACTTGAATACAAATTTGGAACAATTACAGACTCTATGGGCCATAGTTGGGTTATAAAATAGAGTGCTTTATTGGTTCCTGGAACCAATTGTAGGTTTAAAGTCCTTCAAGCTGGTACGGAAACCTTTTATAAATACGAAAATCCTAAAGGACAAATAAAAAGAGAAATTACATTAAAATATTCTTCAGTATTTCTTGAAAATTTTTGTTTATTTTCCTAAAAGTTCATTACACAGAAAACTAAATTTTTTAAATTGCCATCAAATTGTTTTTCAGAAAAACCGCTTAAGATCAATTTTTAGCTAAGCGTTTGACATTTATTTTTTAACATCTGTGTAATTACTGCAAATTCTTGCATACCTAAATAGTAGGGAATAAAATGCTTAATAAGTGATACTTGAATGTATATTACTTTCGAGGAATGGGAAATTGATTACTTCAAAATTAAAATCATCAACTTTATTACATATTTTAAAAACTAATTTATTATTATCTGAAATATTAATATTTAAATCTAAAAAATGGTCAGAGTATTCCGTCCCATAGCTATCCTCCAGAATCAACTCTAGTGGATGAATATTTTTTGGAACCTCTCATGAACTCCGCGAAATTTATTACCTACAGATCATCCAGATATCTTTTATTATTTGAAAGGTAATATTTGACATTATTTTGGCTATTTTTACTTAACGTATATTCATATTCTAATTGACTTAAAAATAAGTTTGTTGTAAATGGACAGGTATTTCCACCCATAGGAATGCCAATAATTTGTTTATATAAATTACCATTAAACCTTATAAAAGTATTGATCAAAACCAAATTCCAGTAAATCATATATCATGTCCAAGCTATAACATCTAGAACTAATAGTCCTTCTAAAGAAATTTTTCTTATTTTCTAAGAAATTTTGCTTTTTCTTATTAAAAGCATCAGTTTTCAAAAATCCCATATTAGACCAAATAAAAGATTTCTTAATGACCATTTTCAATTTTTCGAATATTAAATTAAGTGACAGATTTGTATGCAGTGTAGTAAAATCAAATGAATCGACTCTTTTTGTTGAAACCATAGCCAAAGAGTCTATCTCATGGATTAAAGTTAGAAAAATTTTAATTCAAGAGCAATATGCTGTAAATTTATTTCTAATGTTCCCTAAATTAAAGTTAGGTCAGGGGCCACAATTCTGGTTAGACACCTTGCTGCCTAAGCAGTAAAACGTTGTTTGGGCGGATTTTCATGAAATTATAGGCCAGGGGGCCACAATTCTGGCTATACACCTTGTTGTCCTGCAATAAAACGTTTTTAGGCGGAATTTCATGAAATTATAGGTCAGGGGGCCACAATTCTGGTTGGACTAAAGTTATGGATTAAAGTTAGAAAAATTTTAATTCAAGAGTAATATGCTGTAAATTTATTTCTAATGTTCCCTAAATTAAAGTTAGGTCAGGGGCCACAATTCTGGTTAGACACCTTGCTGCCCCAGCAATAAAACGTTGTTTAGGCGGATTTTCATGAAACTACAGGTCAGGGAGCCACAATTCTGGTTGGACACCTTGCTGCCCCAGCAATAAAACGTTGTTTAGGCGGATTTTCATGAAACTACAGGTCAGGGAGCCACAATTCTGGTTGGACACCTTGGTGCCCCAGCAATAAAACATTGTTTAGGCGGATTTTCATGAAATCTTGCCGTCCAATATAAGCAAGGAAACTTTTTATCATTGTCATTAATTTTAATATTGAATTTTTCCAAAATTTTTCTTCTATATTTTCAATTAAACTATTATCCTCTAGAAAAGCCTTTTCGTATTTATTTGCTGTACCTAACTCTTAACAAAATACCACTAAAGAATTTCTAACAAATTATGGCAAAATTATTACTAGCTCTATCAACTGATACAATTACAAACTCATTCTGTATATTAGCTATTGGTTGTTTCGTATTAGCATTATAAAATATTGAAATTTCTTAGAATTATTTGAATTAATACTATATATGTTATTTCGTGCACTAGTCAAAATCGAATTCATCCAATTTTGAAAACTTTCCTTAGTAGTTTTCCCTTCTTACACATTTTATTAATGTATAAATTTAAATCATTCTTTAATCCATTAAGAATGCTTGATGGCTTTATGTGGTAGGAAGGACGGAATTTAGACCCCGTCTTCATTATATTTTGAAGATCAAGATGCTTTATAATGGACAAATCCCCTGTTACAACATGTTCGTAAGTTTGATTCACATATGGTAAAAATTTACTTTTTTTTTACATATGGTAAAAATTGTTACATATTATAAAATGTTTTACATATGGTAAGAATTACAAACCGGTTTCCAATTACTCTCCTTGTCAAGTTTTTTAAGTATTAAATTATAGTTAAAAATCTCTTGACCTATTGTTTTTGAGAATATATACATTGTACATATATATATATATATATATATATATATATATATATATATATATATATATATATATATATATATATATATATATATATATATATATATATATATATATACATTGAATATATTTAATATATTGAATATTAACATTGAATATAGAGAATATATACATTGAAATGGCACTGTTCTTATGCATCAAATTAATTGGGGAAATTTCACTCTCCACTGGTTTAAGTTTCCTGGCAAATTAATATCTTATATTCGTTTAGTGCTAAAATTTTATTAAAACCGAAAATTTTTTTATAAAACAGATTTATTATAATTTGAAATAAATTTTGTTTTAGCTAAAATACAAACTGCGTCATAAATTAATTTAATTGTAGAATCACATAGTTGTATTATTTTTTGCAATCCAGAATAAGTTATTCCTTGATAAGTTATTTAAAGATTTTCTTATACTAGCCATACTATTAGTCTCAAATATCTGACATAAATCGATTAAAAATACTTTTAAATCCAAATGATTCTTTCTAGTATTTTTCCGATGTCCTCTTGATCGGTTTTTATGTTTAATGGTATAATTAAAACAAGGGTGCTCAATTAAACCATTAATACAATTAGCAACTACTCCGGACATATTTCTATATTTAGCTACTCGATCATTTAGCCCAAAAGGATAAGCCGTACCGAGAGCATGGATCCAATAACCTTCTCGTCTGCGTAATTTATTATTTTTTTTCTTCTTTAATAAAGTTCTTTAGGTCCAGGTTTTCTAAAATTGTAATAGTCAGATTAGATAAAGAGCAAGTACCATTATTGTGAACTAGAACTAGAACCAGGTGAACAAGGTAATTATTAGTTTTTTCCCTGTAATTGTAGTTTTATGTCCTGAAAATCTCTTATATATAATGTTAATAGTTTGCCTCACATATTGTAAATGACAATTTTTACATTCTATTAACTAAATAATATTAATTGCTTTACAATTTATATGACCAGGTAATAAACATTGAAGCTTTATATAAAGTGCTTTTATTAAAACTTCGCAGGATGAAGAAATCTCGGCAGACCAATTTGAATATTAATATTCCCAGTCTTATTCATCATAAAATCAAAAATAAAACCAAAACGACAAGCAAAACGAAGTCCAAAACATCTCCAGCAGCCAAGCCAAAAGTCCGCAAATAATAAAATTATTCTAACCCTAAATCACAAACATATATATATATATATATATATATATATATATATATATATATATATATATATATATATATATATATATATATATATATATATATATATATATATATATATATATATATATATATATATATATATATGTATATATATATATATATATATATCATGAAAAGAGAAATCACCAATGCAACAGCACAAACACAAATGTATATATATATATATATATATATATATATATATATATATATATATATATATATATATATATATATATATATATATATGTATATATATATATATATATATATCATGAAAAGAGAAATCACCAATGCAACAGCACAAACACAAATGTATATATATATATATATATATATATATATATATATATATATATATATATATATATATATATATATATACTATCTCTTTAAACGAGTAATAATTTTGTCTATAACGGCTCCATATTTTTTGGGGAAAATTGGCATCATGGGATTTTGTGGCCTAAAAAAGACGAGAGTGACATCATATTTGCCTCAAATGTGGTTATACCGGTTTTAGTGTTTATAATGCAGACAAAATCACTCAAGAAACACATGATTGACGTCGTATTGAGTATATTTCAGAGAATAAATTACATCATTCCCCCCCCCCTCCCAGGAGTGAACGTCTCGTTTTATACCTAAGACGCGATAGCGAGTATCAGAACGTGTAAAAAATGGAGTGAAGAAGAAAGAATGTCCCCCTAACAGCACAAGTAATGTCTAGAAGACGCAAATGTCTTCTAATAGCACAACTGTTAGACGACAAGTGACAGTAAAAATCATAACGATTAAAAATGGAAGTGAAATGTTACGTTTGAAGAAAAAACTCCATCATAATCTTCGACCCCAACAAAATGTGGCATAAAACCCAGTACAAACCTACAAAAATCCCATAAACTACGCAACTACGCAAACTCTGGATATGGCGTAAAAGTAAGTAGTAAGTAACTCTCGGATTTAGATTTCGCGGATGATCTACTCTTGCTAGAAGATTCTGAGGTTACAACAGCTACTTGACGCAATTATGGAAAATTCAGAAAAAGTTGCGCTGACCATTAACGTTGACAAATCAAAGAGCATGTCCATCATGTCCATCATAAGCTCATCACTTGTTCTGAATAACATGAATAAAACTTGAGAACAGGTGAAGGATATCAAATACCTAGGTAGCTGGATCGATTGTGATAGTGGAATAATGGCCAAGATTAAACCAGAATTGGTTAGTCAACCGGAGCTTTTAATAGACTAAATCTCATTTGAAGGAGCAGCAAATATTCTTTGCGATTTAAGTAACGTCTCTTCAATAGCTATTTACTCTCCATACTCCTCTACGCGAGTGAGTGCTGGAAAATGAATCAACAGCTCGGAAAGAGAATTCTTGGGTTCGAAAATATGTGCCTAAGGAGAATTTTGACTATAAGCTGGCAACAGAGAGTTAGTAACTCTTAAATTAGTAATAGAACTTGCCAGCCTCTCATTCCTGCTGTTTTAAGGAAGAAGAGGTGAACATATTTAGGATATGTACTCCTTATGAAAGAAGGCCGCCTTCCTCGGACAGCTTACGACTAGAAACTAGGCAACAGAAGAAGACAAGGTCTTGCGAAGAATACTTGGTGGTGAACTTTTGACCGAGATCTGAGGATGACTGCGACTTCGTTAGTATCTTAATGGGAAGATGTCACTGCTGTAGCATCGCTCCGGGACGAGTGGAAAGGCTTTGTTGACGCCCTATGCGCCACAAATTATACCAGATGAACTAATATATATATATATATATATATATATATATATATATATATATATATATATATATATATATATATATATATATATATATATATATATATATATATATATATATACACGGCACAAGAGAGGCCACAACCACAGCTGGTACTCCTGCCTCCTGGTAAATTAAGCTTCTGTCAGACAGGAAACAATTTTGTAGCATTTGTGTTCGTTTATCTAAGCATTCTATTACAACTGATTGTGGCCATACATTGCTAGAAATAAACATTCTGAGATCCAGTTGCCTCTAATCAGGGAAGTGAGATTGCATTTTGAGGATGATGCTATGAGATGCGAGCCCTCACTCCCCTTAGGTCTTTTTGTTTTGCAACAATAAAATTTATAATACGCAGCAACTCTTAATATGTATTTATCAAATTGTTTAAAGAACTATCTAAAACGACATAATAAAACAGAATAACGAAAGAAGTATTTACATAAAAAAAAATAATCGTAACATTTAACTATAACCTAATGAGAAGGAAATTTTGTGTACGTTTTTCCAAAAAGAAAAGAAATTTGAAAAAAAATGACCGAAATTTCTGGATCGGGAAATCTAAAATGATCAGAAATAACATCATCTTGTGCTTTGAATGAATAAATGCAGCCTAAAAACAGAGGTCAAACTGAATAATCGGATTAAAATTTACAACAAGCATAAACTACCACAAGTACCAGTAGGGCTAGCTCCCCCTAAACCCTATAAATGACAGAACGTTATTTGCACTCTACTAAATACAAATTATATTTTAAAGAGTTTCTCTTTTATCGCTAGAATATCTAGAGTTATTATGGCACTTTTTATTTACTAAGTGACCTATAGTGGTCGCAAATTCTGTCAGTCTGTCGGTCTTTCTGTCCCGGTTTTGCTAGTTTAGGCACTTCCAGATAAGTTAGGAAGATGAGATTTGGCAGACGTATCAGGGACTAGACCAGATTAAATTATAAATAGTCTTTTCAGCGATTTGACCATCAGGGAAGGGGGGAGTGGGGGAGACTGTTAATTCGGAAAAATTAGAAAAAAAGAGGTGTTTTTAACTTGCAAACGGGTGATCGGATCTTAATTAAATTTGATATTTAGAATGATATCGTATCTCTGAGCTCTTATTTTAAATCCTTATTGGATCCGGTGACGCTGGGGAGAGTTGGAGGGGGAAAACTAAAATCTTAGAAAACGCTTAGAGTGGAGGGATCGGGATGAAACTTGGTGGGAAAATAAACACAAGTCCTAGATACGTGATTGACATAACCGGAATGGATTCGATCTCTTTGGAGGAGTTGTGGGGGAGGGTTAATTTTGAAAAATTAGAAAAATGAGGTATTTTTAACTTACGAAGGAGTGATCAGATCTTATGAAATTTCATATTTAGAAGGACCTCGTAACTCAGATCTCTTATTTTAAATCCCGACCGGTTCCAGTGTCATTGAGGGGATCTGGGGGGGACCGTAAAAAAATACCGAACGGATCCAGTGTTGTTGGGTCGGTTGGGGGGTCGGAAATCTTGGAAATAGAGAGATCAGCTTAGAGTGGAGAGATCAGGATGAAACTTGGTGGGAAGAATAAACAAAAGTCTAAGATACGTGACTGACATAACCGGACCGGATCCGTTCTCTTTGGGGGAGTTGGGGGAGGGGGTAATTCGGAAAAATTAGACTTTCGAACTTACGAACGGGTGATCAGATCTTAATGAAATTTTATATTTAGAAGGATCTTGTGCTTTATAGCTCTTATTTTGAATCCTGACCAGATCTGGTGACACTGGGGGGAGTTGGAGGGGGAAACCGAAAATCTTGGAAAACGTGAAAATTGAGGTGTCTTTATCTTACGAATGGGTGATTGGATCATAATGAAACTTGATATATAGAAATATTTTATGTCTCAGATGCTCCATTTTCCATTCGAATCGGATCCGGGGACATAGGGGTTGGAGGGGGAAACAGAAATCTTGGGAATTGGAAATCTTGGAAAAAGCTTAGAGTGGAGAGATCGGGATGAAACTTGATGGGAAGAATAAGAACAAGTTATGGTTACGTGATTGACATAATTGGAACGGATCTGTTCTCTTTGGGGGAGCTGGGGGGTGTTAATTTGGAAAATTAGAAAAATTGAGGTATTTTTAACTTAAGATCGGGTGACCAGTTCTTAATGAAATTTGATATTTAGAAAGAACTCATGTCTCAGAGCTCTTATTTCAAGTCCCGATCAGATCTGTTGATATTGGGGGGAGTTTGAGGGGGAAACCGGAAATTTTGGAAAACGCTTAGAGTGGAGAGATCGGGATGAAACTTGGTGGGTAGAATTAGCAAATATCGTAGATACCTGATTGACGTAATGAGATTGGATCCGCTCTCTTTGGGGGAGCTAGGGGGTGGTGGTCAGTGCTTTGGTGAGTTTGGTGCTTCTGGACGTGATAGGACGATGAAAAACGGCAGGCGCGTCATGGAGCTTCACAAATTGACTTGATAAAATCGTTTTTCCCGATTCGACCATCTAGGGGGCTGAAGGGAGAGGAAGAATTAGAAAAAATGAGGTATTTTGAACTTACGAGTGGGTGATCGGATCTTAATGAATTTCGATATTTAAAAGGACCTCGTGACTCATGACCGGCATTAAGCCTCTGATTTTCCTTTTAAATCAATCTATTAATTCTTAGAATTTCACTAGAGCTCATGCCATATGAGCTCTTTGCTGTTCCGGCCTCTTCACAAGTGCCATATGAGGAGCTCTTAGCTTTTTTTTTTTTTTTTTTTTTTTTTTTTTTTTTTTTTTTTTTTTTTTTTTTTTTTTTTTTTTTTTTTTAATAGAGTCGTCATATGAACCAGTGACCCGAGAAGATCGGGAAAGCGCTCATTCTATCGAAATCGAAAGTTCGAGTGCCCTTTTTAAGTGACCAAAAATATCCAAGAGCAACTAGCACCCCTCCCGCGTCCCTTTTCCCCCAAAGTTGTACGATCAAAATTTTGAGATAGCCATTCTGTTCAGCATAGTCGAAAGATCTAATAACTATGTCTTTGAGAATAATTCCCCCCCCCTGAGGGAAGGGCTGCAAGCTATGAACTTAGCCCATTGTTTACGTATAGTATTTATTGGAAAATATACAGACATCTTTGGGGGGGGGAGATTAACATAGGAGGCTCTTTCCGTGGAAGTATTTGTCGTGGGGTAAGGGAATTTCACATGGATGGAGAGGTGGATTTCCCATTATTATTCGAAATAACGATATGAAATTAAATAAAAAAAAACAAGGTTTTTCAACTGAAAGTAAGTAGCAGCATTAAAGCGAACAGCAATTACTAGGTGTGTTAGTGGGGTAATCCCCTCCTCAATACCTCGGTCTTTACGATAAAGTTTTTCAAGAACTTTTAAAACAACTCTTTCTTATTAAACAGCTTTTGTGTTCCAGGAGTCATTCTTAAATTATTGGAACAAAGAGTCAAACTTTAGTGAAAAGGGCAAGGTTTTCGAGGAGGGGGCCACTCTCCACATCATAATTTCTACTTGTTTTAACTTTTAATGTTGCTCCTTACTTTCGGTTGATTTTTGTTTTATCCGTGACAAAAAGTCACACTTTAGCGTGAAGGTATAAGAAGGGGCAGTCCCTTCACATACGTTTAATTTCTGTCCTTTTTAATGTTGCTCCTTACTTTCACTTAAAAGCACTTTTTTTTTATTTCTAGCCATTTTTTCAAACGTGCCTGAAACCCCCCAACCCTCCCTGTGTAAAATTTCTCCTGGAAAATGCCCCCCAAAATCTCTTCTCAGCGGGAAATTCTTTTTATGGACCCACCCTCCTCCAAGAAAAGTTCTATATATTTCCCAATAACAGATACTATATGTCGCTACACTAAAATGAAACTATCCTACCTCCAAATGGGCGTCGATTCAAACTATCCTACGTCCAAAACCGCTACTTTTCAGGAGAGCTATTTGAAGTTTTTAAGATTATTTTTCCAGTACTTCAAAAAGAGGTTTTAGGGGAACACCCGGACTGTAGAGTTTATTTCGTATTGGCTATGTATTAGTGAAGATATTTTTGACCTACTTAGGTCAGAACGTCGAAAAAACTGGATATAGGATGGTAGTTATATTATCTACATCGGAACGAGACAATCCTAAGTCTAATTTTCGGACATAGGATAGTTACAGATCTGAGAAGCCCTGCTGAAGGAAGGCACAGTCAATCCTATGTCCGTATTATATCAAATATTTCACCATATATTATTTTAATCATATTCAAAGTATGACAAAATGAAAATTACTATTCGAAGTATCAAAAGAGAAAAATAAAACAAAGTTAATCAGAATCATCCGACTCCGCAGAACCTTCTTTTAAACAATCGAACGGAAGGTTTCTGAAAAACTGGTGATAAGCTTCAGGAATCAAATTTTTTTTACAAAGATCTTGAATATCGCGGTACACTCTTTCGCGAATTGGAACTGGACCAGAATACAGCTTTTGCAAATTGCACGACCCAGCTGACTTCTTCACTGAAGCTTTCCCCCTTCTTGACCTCCTGATTGTTTCAATCATCTTGATGTCTTTAGCTGCCCAGCTGGTCCGAACAATAATCATGTCAGGCAATGTGTAATCAACTTTCAACATTTGGATTTCTGTGAAGTTCACTTTAACCCCGTTAATATCGACGTTAAAATTATCACTGGTCTCTCTACATAGCATATCAAGATCATAGAAATCAGACATTCCCATTTCCTTTACTTTGTAAGGACTCTTCAAACATGCACTTTTTGCAATCTGAAACCACTGAGAAGGCACATACACTGTTTGGTTCTTAGCAAATCTCTCGATGACAGCACGGACCGAATCGTTTTGATTTTGCGTGTGCCCGGTTTCAATATACATGTGAGTAATTACTATCTTAAATTTACTGGCACAGTATAAATAAAGGGAAACAAGATTCTTGTTCTTGTTTTGTCCTCCGCAATTATCACTTATGAAAACGAATTCTTTTGCTCCTTTTTCTACCTTACTCACAATAAAGCTGTAAACACAACTCCCGATTTCTGACGAGCCTCTTAGCAGTGCCTGCATGCCACATGTAGCAGTTTCCTTCGCGAGTATTGCAGTTATAGATACTGAGATTGTAACAGTCAAGTTTCGACTTATAGTAATAAGAAGAAACTTCTCCACGCGGACACTGTAGGACCTTTTGTAAGTCAAAGCACGCTATGATAATCCTTTCAGGGTCCAACTTTCCTCTCTCTTGTTCCTCTGCCATAAACTTTCTACTTTCTTCCTTGTTTCTGATGTGCTCACTGTGCTGTATAGTCAACTGTTCTTTCATCTGAGGGCTTGCATTTTCCATCGCAACACACTTGTCACATTGGTCTTTTTTGGGACGGAAAAGCTGAGATCGAACTCATGCTGAAAAATCTCTTTGTATTTGTCGGATCTTGCAGCTTGTCTATTGTTTTCCAGGCACCACTCTCGATAAAGTCTATAAAGGTGAGCATGACTCTTGATCCCATCTTCCAAATAGGACTACTGAGATTTAGATCTAGCTCTGCAGTAATGGCTTGGGGCTTTTTTCAAAAGTTTTATATGCTCCCTGCATGATTTAAGTTCTCTTATATTGGTGAATCTGCGGGATTCCTCTTTTCGACCTCTTTCATCCCTTTTCGAAGCTCCCGTACCAGGCACTTTTTTCTTCAACGCAGTTTTCACCATCTGTTCAGAAATTCCTAGCGTATTTACGAAAAACAGTCGACAGACTTTCTCAGGTTCCTCATTAATGCACAAGGAATACGCTATTGAAAACACCCTCCTCTCTGCTTTCTCAGTGTCATTGTTCTGTCCCTCTGTTCCTTCTTCATGATTATCATTATCGCTTTTATGTATCCTAGAATGTTTTTTTTTTGGCTTGACTAACTTGCTGAAGTATGTAGTCTCTTTGTCTATTAATATCACCCAATTCCCAGTAAGACCTGAAAATGCTTATTTGAGTCTCTTCCGGAATTCTTTCATAACACTTCATCCTGCACTTACAAGGCCCTTTCATAGTCCTTTCTGGCACAGTCTTTCCTTTGCTACTAATGTGTTTAATGCCACCATTCAACATCTTCTTTGCTATGTGTCTTTTCCAGCTGGAAGGTCTTCTCTTCCTCTTCTTTCCCTGGGCAGTAGGACTTCCTTCTGTTACACTAAGTTCACCAGCAGACGCACTGTCATTTTCCTCTACTCCACTAAGTTTATTAGCAGAGGTATTCCCATTCTCTTTTATTCCACTAAGTTCAAAAGCAGATGCAGCACCAGTAATGCCTAGCTCACAAAAGTTCTCGGATTCATCCTGAATGGTAGTTTCGCTTGCACCTAGGGCAGAATCGTTATGCACAGAAAGATCTGCTCTAGAGCCTTGCTCATTAATTTGAAAGAACACGTCAAGATTCAGAATAGGAGTGTCTGACACATGAGGAGTGTCAGGAATGCACTGCATCATTTCTAGGTCAAGACTAGTCTTTACCGTCAAATGTGAATCTGCACGGGTTTCATTCGTTTCAAACGACCTGCCAGCTTCTGTGGTCATGGCCCATAGCATTCTTCCCAACTCCCCTGAGTAAATTACTGAGGTTTCTGGGGGACTCAAATAATTTGCGTTAGAGTTGCAGTCAGATTTGTTGCCAGTAGTTGTTGTCACTGCCGAACCTGGAAAAAAAGAAATTGTTACGTCAATGTCATACATAAGTACTGTTTTTTAGGGCAGTCAAATCTTATGTTGAAGCCCCGATAACTGCAGCAGCAGTGAGTTAAATAAAATAAGCTTTTTATGTTGTTTAAATTGTTGCCAGATTTAAAGGTTGCCACGTTAGATGTTTAGAGAAAATCTGATGTCACTGAATCACAGATGTTGACAATACTGTATGGCTTTATGTTTACTATTTATATGCTCCAAATATTCAGCCTATTCAGTTCAGTTCACTTAATGCTACCAAACTCTATAAAATAAACGGGCAGTATCCAGGAAGTATAGAAGACTTATATCCAGGAAGTCTAGAAAACTTGTAAACTACTAATGGACTTGTAAACCTATAAATCCTACTCTAAAAAAATATTTAGACTGAAGTTTTTACAGCTACAAGCAACAATCTCACTCTCTTTTACAACATCCGAGCAATCATGGCTCATTTGAACCTATTAACGCCACTGTCCACCAGTAATACAGGTTGTCCGGCACATTTTAGTAGTCACATCGACCATTTCATATTCCCCACTGTAGAGCTAGTGAACAGGCAGAAGGGATGATGTTAAGTTTGACCTAAGAGATGGTGTGTAACCAGTAAGACTTTATCAGTATTAGTGGAAAGGTCAGATAATACTGTAATAGTAGATCAGATGTTGTAAAATCGAATCCCTCAGTTCTAGTGGGCACAGTGCCAGTAGTGGGTATAGCTCAGGGATGGCAGCAACCATACATTTAGGAACTCTACCCCAGTCTGCCACAAATCCCAGATTTTTGGATACTCTTTGCAAAACGTTGGATATACCCAGCATTTGGCATAGATACCATATGCCAGACGCTCGCCTATTCCTAACGCTGGATACCCTATGCCAAACAGTGGATATCTGTTGCCAATAAAGTATTGATGATGTGACTGAAGCTCAAAAATGAACCAATCAGATTTCACCCATAGTGAGATAGGTCAGGTTTAGAGTGCCAACAGGTATCCAACGTTTTGCATAGGGTATCCAAAAATCAGGGTTTGTGGTTGACTGATCTACCTAGGAATGAGCTGACGTGACTGGCCAGAGTCGCCAGAGGGGACCTGAAGAAATCCACAATATCTAAGGAAAGCACAATACCTAAATGGTCTACTGTCTAATGTTATAATAACACTGAAAAGGCAAAAAAAGGGACAAGAATAAGAATCAGGCAATTTTCTCTTACCTTTCCTGACCTTCTCTCTAGCTAGTTCCATTAGCATTCTTCCTCTATTCATTTTGCAACTTCACCCTTCCTTTATAATTGCAAATTTTTACTATAAATATTGATGATGGTGAAGGCAAACGTTGCCATCAAACTATCCCATGTCCAAAAAGACGTATCGATACTTTAGAATGGCAATATCCTAAGTCCAAACAAACTATCCTATGTCCTGCAACTCATCAAAATTTACTGCTTGAAACTAGCCCAAGTCCAAATAAGGACATAGAATAATTTCAAGGTGTGAGAAAAGCAAATTTGCAACATAATATAAGAAAGAAAAAGCCTTTCTAGGGGCGTAGGACCAATTCTGACTGCAAATTTGGATTCAGCACACAATTTAGCACTAGATAGATTGAAAATCGATTTTTTCCATTTTTGGACATAGGATAGTTTGATTCGTAGCACATTTGGAGGTAGGATAGTTTCATTCCAATGTAGCGATGTGAACAATGCACAAATTACGTAATTTGCAACCCTTTTCCCAGGAACTGGGGAAAGGGCTGTAAGTTACAATGGTATCATCCCTAAAGGCACAGTTTTGTAGATAGGAACTTGAAATCTATATAGTTAAGTTCTCTGATAAGCTAAATTTAATGCCATGATTTTTATCAGAATCTCTTGACTTTTTTGAGGTGTTTTCTCCCTTTTTCAATAATCAGGAAATTATTCTCGTGCTTGTAATTTTAATAGGTAAGACTAAAATTCAAACTATATATATCTGGAATCAGCATTAAATTCCGATTCTTTTGTGCATCCAAGGTTGTCAGCATTTCTTTTTTTTTTAGTTTTTACAAGTATTGGGCTGAGTCACTCTCTACTTGCAGTTTGTTGCCACGAACTGTTTGATTAGGTACTCTGTTCCATTTGTTAATGCGGACAAAATAACTAAGTCAGTGGTGGTTGAATACGTCCAAAGTGCTCGCATCTTTAGTTTTTATTGGCTATGTCTCACAAGCATAGAACAGCATAACTTGGACAATTGCGTTCAAAGCTCTGACTTTTTTTTATAAGGATCTCTAGCCTACTTCTTAGGTAGTTGCTTTTTTTTAGAGAGGAGTAAAGATTTCCCGAGCATTTAGTGTGCGAGTATAAACTGACTTCTCAGTTCCATCAGCCGGTGTCTTAAGAAAGCCAAGACTTCTTAATTTCGTGGTGTTTATTATTGGCTCGGGTCCAAAATTGTTAGGATTTGATTAGTTGAGAGCCATTACTCAAGCTTTTTGGTCTCTGCTGGCCAGTTTGAAGTCTTGGAAGCACTTCAATCATTTAGTGCATTTCCCCTACCTTATTTATGCCTTGTGGCAAGTTGACTAAAGTTAGTTCTGGTTCTTAGCCATATGTTTGCACTTTAGTCAAACAAAAATACTGCTTATTATAATGACTTATTTCCTGATTGCTCTCTTGCAGACGTTTTTAAAATCGCCGAATTATACAAGCAGCCTTGAGCAGATGCCGGTTAGTCAAATGTCTGCAATGAAACCGTGTTTGGGTGCTGTTGGACCAAACTCACAATATCAGCGTTGTCTTATCCTTACAGAGCCGACAGAGCCTAAAGTTTACCTGAAATCTGTTGACACAGGGATCATGAGCTACGTGCCAATTGATAAAGTTATGCCAATACGCACAGAGACAGTGACAATTATGCCTGCTCAAGCCTTAAACTGCACACTTGATGGCTTTGAAGGGCGAAGTGTCCCAAAGTCGATTTTGGATGAATTTAAGTTTTTGGTGTCTGATAAACTGTTGAAGATGACAGTGTTGAAAATATGTGGAGAAAAGCTAGTCGTTAACCTGCTAGATTTGGAATCCGGTTAGTTTTCTGATTTGTTTCTTTTTCAGGCTTTTAATAATACGCTCTAAGCAACCAGTGACTGAAATAGATGGTTTTCTAGATTCTGATGGAAGCTAGAAAAAAATGTAAAAAAAAAACTTTTTTATGTCCGTTTGTAAAATGTTTTTTTTTTTCAATATTGTCTATTTTAAGCTGGTGTACTCCTTGAGCAAAATCATTAAATTTCTAATCCCATATTCATCATGCTCTAATGTTTTCAGCATTATTTGCAATCTGGTTTGAGTCTTTCCAGATTAGAAATTTACAACTCCCTAGTTTACTCCTATTTAGATTTTATTTACTTTCTTTTTTTATCCACTGTTTTGGAAAACTTCTTTACAGAAATCGCCTTTTCTCAAATGATGTAATTTTGTCCTAAAATTACGCTCTTTGAGTTATGAGACATTTAATCCCTATTGAGGTGTCACCCTTTTAGGGAATAAATGCTTCCCCAAAAATCTAGAGTCTTATGTCGATGCCGATTTTGATGTCTTCTTATTTTTTAATGCTTTTATTTTTATTGGGAATATTATTTGATTTTGGGGAATTTTAAAATTTTAAACTAATTATCATCGGACTGAATCGGAACCTATATTTATTTTTTTCTTATATATATAATTTTCTCTTGTTTAGTTGCTGATTTTTGGGTAAAATCTAAAATTTTTAGAAAAGGAAATGTTTCTAATTTAAAATAATAATACATGAAGTACTACTTGGAATTAAAAAGCAGAATAAAAAAAGTATATTTTTGTTTCTAATTTCATAACTAGATTTGATCTATGGCTCATAAGTAGGTTGTCTGTGAAATTATGAAATTGACATCTTGAATTTATTTTTATTTTTGTATTTATTATGACAGTTCTGCCTTAAATTTTTATTTTATCAAAGTTTGAGGCATTGGCACTTTTCCACGAAAGTTATTATTTTTTTTAATTTTTAGTAAGGTGAAAACACGTAGGTGACACCAATCAAAAATAAATGTTAAAATAATAGTATATTGATTTTTCAAAATTCGCTAGTTCTGGTAAAAAATCCACAAATTCTGGAATTAAAAACCAAAAATATTTTTCTGTTTATTTGTATCAGGAAAAACGATATTGTCAACAAACTTGATGAAATGGCAATTTTGATCTAAATCTAAAACACGACAATTAGGTTTATTTAAGTGGTCGATAATGCTCACTTAACGTTCTACTCCTAACGTCTCATCGCAGCACTAGGCCGCCTGAATGTCTTAGAAGATGTGCTTAATCCCTCCCTACTGCATTTTTTTCAGAACATCATTTTATGTTCCATCAATAGAAATTTTCACTTTCTCTAAATCTGTTCTTATAGCCCGCTCCCGTTTTTATGATGTCTAACTTTTATAGTTTGGTAGCAGTTGGATTTCTGAAACGCACCATTTTGGCAACCTCTTAAACTTCACTCGTGAAATGTGACCTAACTGGCACAACATTTATTTTATTATTAATTACAAAAGAAGTGTTTTGAAGTTTTTCGAATAAAAATAAAGAACAGTATTCAAAACTTAAAATAAGCAGAATTAAATTTTTTTTTATGTTAGACTTAAAATGATCAGAAATTGAAATGAATTATTAAGTCAAATGTACCACGAAGCGAAATTTATATGAATGAATAGATGAAGCCTAAAATGGAGAGAGATTAAAGTAAGTAATCAAGTTGAACCTAAAAACTTTTAAACCTTTTGGTCGTTTCACAGTGGTAAGAACAATTCAAGCTCTTTTAAATATGAAATTATCATTTGACGATTCCAAAAAGCTCAACAACAAGTCTAGTCTGTTTTATACAGTGCAAAACAGAAGGGAAAAGTTGGCCCAGAGCTTAACTATCAAGTCAACTGTCTTGTCAGCAAAGGCATCCTGCTAAAACTTGTCTAAGTGCTTTGTCACCTGTGGCATATGCGCTGGTGGACACTCCTCTGTCATCATACCATATTTTTATCCTACTATCTTTTCATCCTACCTCTGCCCAGTCTATCCCCCCCCAAAAAAAAAAAATCCCCAAGAAACTATAATTTCTTTAATCTTTGTGAAATGTAGGACATCCGTTCTTTATATTACTACCCTTTGGGTATTGTAAAACCTTAAGAGGGTTGTGGTCTTTTTGCATCATGAGGATATTTTCAAACACCGAATCTGTTATTTCTAGGTACACATACTGAGTGGGTTCGAAGCGGTTGATTCATAAATGCCAGGTTTCTGCCTCTTACCACTGAGTTTTAAGTTCTTTATTTAACAATAAATTTCATAAACAAAAAACTACTTCAACACAATCTCCCCCATAAGGCTCCATGGCCGGGAAAGAACAGAAAAAAAATACCAACACAAAAAAAAAAAAATTCAGTCGCCCACCTTAATAATCCCCAAAATGACAACCTAGGCAGGGTGTAGTGCATGATTTCATCAAATCAATTAAATATCCAACTCAATTCAGAGATATCAACTCCAAGGGAAACTGGAAAAAACGTATTTACTAGATAGAAATTCCCTAACATAATTTGTGAACATACCAAACGAGTGGCAACTTCGTGCAGACTCTGAGAGCGTGTTCCAGATTCTGTTGCAAGGTGTCAGATGGTTGAAGCCATACCCCAACCCTCTGTAAATAACGTCATGAATTGAATGTAAATAATTCAAGAGAGTTACACATGCATGCTCAGTTGAATGCATCGCCCTAAAACCAAACTAAAAATCATGAAAAAAGTGTTTAGAATTAAGAAAATCAAGAAGTCGAGAAAGTATAGCTTTTTTCAAAAATTTTACTAAACAGTGATATGGAACGATAATCAGCAGGATCGTTCCTTGATCCACCTTTAAAAAAAATAACACGAGCACGTTTTAAAGCACTTGCGAAGACACCATTTTCAAAAGAAAGATTGACAAGTCTCTTGAGGGCAGAAACGATGACTAGAAGAATGAACTTGACAACCTTAGTCGAAATACAGTCTGGGCCAGAAGATGAAGAATCCCTCAAACTATTGACAATTCTGGCTATTTTAGCTTCAGAGACAGGTTCCAATCCCATTGATTTAGGACAAGGTGGACCTAAAATCAGATAGAAAAGAAGAAGGACTTGCAGAAGAGACTGTAGTTTTGTCGATATTAGCAAAATAGGAAGTAAACGCATCTTGAACTTTTAGCTTACCCTCTACATTTTCGCCGTCAATCACAATACTTAAAGGACAGGAGGCAGAGAAGATGGCCATATAACAGATTTGATTTCTTGCCATGTCTTCCTATTGTCTTTACCGCACGCAGAGAATTTTTTATAATAAACAACAATTTAGCCTTTCGGCAAAGCGAATTGTAAACTCTTGTATAAGCCTTGAAGTCGAAAAGTTGAAGCCGAGGATCACGTAATAATAAATTAGAGGACCTGTAAGCCTTCCAAAGATTATTTTTCTTCCTCCAACTTTTAAGGAGTCCAGGAGTCATCCAAGGATTCATAGGGACTTTTCTTTTCGATGCCGGATTCGACTGGGGCGCATCACATGTATCCAAGGTAACTTTTTTCAACGACTCATAAAACGAATTTGAAATTAAAAGACAGATCTCTCAATTTCAATTCTGTATTATTTATACCTACTACTACTACTAACAATTCACCACACCACCAAGCTGTCTCAGGCCAACACTGCTACGTACGCTCTTCCTTCATCCCAATCTATTCAAAGCCTCCATCTTTACACCTTTCCAAGAAGTTCCCATTTCCTTTAAATCTTTCCTTATGACATTCTCCCACCCCAGACGAGGACGACCTGCTGTCTGTTTAGCCCTATATTGGCCGAAAAGGACAATCATTGGTAATCTGTCTTCCGTCATCCGCAGAACGTGCCCTAACCATCTTAACTTTTTTTTCATTATAGCCCTAGAAAGCGGGATTGAACCACACTTTGCGTACAGTCTACTGTTAGAAATACGATCAGTCAGCCGGGTACCCAGGACAATCTGTAGGCAATTTCTCTTGAAAACATCTAGTAAATATTCATCCGCTTTTCGGAGCGCCCATGCTTCAGAGCCATACTTGACCCCCGTCATCTCTGTACCTTCCAATATTCTAATCTTGGTTTGCAGACTTATCGTTCTATTCGTTTAAACTTTATTTTAACTGTGAAAAACAGCCTAAGCCTTGGCTATTATACTTTTAACATCTCCACTGCTCCCGCCTTCTTTACTAATAATACTAGCAAGGTAAGTGAAGCAGCCCACCTGATCAACTTTTTTGCGTCCCAACGTCATGTTTTCATCTCCACTTATTCCTAGCCTTAGTGACTTAGTCTTCTTAACATTAATTTTCAAACCTATTCCAGCACCCTGAACTCGCAAAACCTCTAAAAGTTTATTCATTTTGCTCACACTTTCATCTAGGATGCTTAAATCATCAGCATAATCTAAGTCCGGGTGAGTTTTTCC
This sequence comes from Artemia franciscana, assembly GCF_032884065.1. Lineage (NCBI taxonomy): Eukaryota > Metazoa > Arthropoda > Branchiopoda > Anostraca > Artemiidae > Artemia > Artemia franciscana. The sequence goes on from NC_088883.1 coordinate 32,820,926, forward strand.
TCCCCATTTGATTCTGTAGTCTCACATTGCCTTCCCTGTGCTCCTTTAGACAAAGTCCATCAAAATAATCCATATAAAGGGGGATAGAACACAACCCTGCTTAACTCCTGATTTAATACAAAACCAGCTACCAACCTCATTTCCTACCTTAACTGCCGCAGTATTATGCTCGTACACAGCAATAATCACTCTAATGTATTTGTCCGGTACACCATGTAAGGATAAGACCTTTGCTTAAGTTCTTCTATCAATAGAATCGAACGTTTGCTCATAATCTATGAAACTGAGGACCAAAGGTGTTTGACAACTAAGGCACTTCTCAATTGTTATCCTAAGAGTAAAACTTGGTCGACACATCCTCTGCCTTTTCTAAAACCACACTGTTCTTCTCTTAGAATTTTGTCTACAGCATCCCTCAGTCTAAAAATTATCATAATACTAAGTAATTTGCTACCTCCAGGGACCAGACTAATGCCTCGATAATTACGACACTCACTCTTATCACCTTTCTTATACAGTGGTTTAATTAAGGTTTTCCTAAAATCTTTAGGTACTTCCCCTTTTTCAAAAATCATATTCATAATCTTCAGTAACTCATTTCTAACTTCGGTGCCACCATATTTAAGAAACTCATTTACCACACTATCAGCACCTGGAGCCTTATTATTTTTTAATCCTTTTAGTACTGTCGCTAATTCTTCTTCACAAAACAAATCTTGCTCCACATCCAAGGTTTCAAACTTTTTCATTTTCCTCTACATATTTTCCTGCAACTGTATCTCGGTTTAGCACATTCTCGAAATGTTCAGCCCATCTCTCTTTAACTCTTTCCTTATCACTAATTGTGGCCCCGTTCCCATCTTAAACTAGGACAAGTCCGGATTGACTGCTGCCTCTCAATTTATTAACATACCAGTACAATATTTTACTATTACGCCGTCTAGCTGTATCTTGCAGATCCTCAGCAATTTTATCCATTGCTTCCACTTCAAACCTCGTTAGTTCATATTTTCATGCTTTCTCCACTTTCTTTACATTCCTTTTGTTTTCATATGATCTATCACTAAGATAATTTTTGTACAAACCCCTTCTCTCTATTAAACATAAAGCTTTTTCACTAATATTCCTAGCTGCAGTCTTAACTTTTTTTCCCTAAGACACCATCAGCAACTTCACAAATGTATTTTTCAAAATTATTCCAACCATCTTCCACATTGTCAAATTTTAAACTCTTAAGTCTAGTATTCGACTGTTCCTGGAAAGTTTCCCTCAAATTCTCATCCTGGAATCTACCAACATCATAACTTCCCGGGAGGTAGTTGCCCTTCCGAAATTTCAGGTTTAAATTAACCCTAGCCACTACTAGATGGTGATCTTTGCTTCTAATATCAATAACAGCACTCCTATATGCCCTAGTATCTTGTATTGTTCCTGCCAGTCTTCAGTATACTATAACATAATCAATAAAGTTTGTTGTCTTACCATCACGTGAGTACGTGTCAACTTATGGGCCATTTTATGACCAAACACCGTATTGGTTATAACTAGATGGTTATACCTACAAAATTGCAAAAGTCTGTATCCATTACTGTTTTCTTTTCCTACACCTAATTTATATAGGCTAGGATACCATCTATACCTATTTCAATCGACCCGGGTGTAGAAATCTCCTAGTAAAAACACCAGATTTTTACCTGGAACCCTGTCTATTTGCTCCTGTAACTGTAAGTGAAATTCATCTGAGTCACTAATATCCCCGTCAGTTAGTCATAAAAGTCATAAAATGAGCAATTAGTATTCTATTATTAATACCTTCCCGGCCTAAACAAGACTTATCAGTCTTTTCACGGGAAGGGAGTTGTCAGTCTTACTCATGCGAGTCTGCTCGTTTTGAGTTCGACTAGGTAATATATTGAAATTTCTGTTCGTTTTGGGTTTTATTGATTTATCGACGGCGATTTGCGGTTATTTTACGCTTGGAAGATTGTTTGACTCAATTTTTGCACTATTTTGATTTAATAGAGCTCTTCACTTTTCTTTGAAAAACTAATTTAGTGGGAAAAGATTTTTTTTAATACATTTCTTTTCGTTTGTTATTAACATAGTCTTTATCGTTGAGAAAGAAAATCATAATTTATATCTTTTCGGTTTTTTTCTATAAGAATCCTTAGTTGGCTTGCTATTTGTATATTGAAGGAATATATCCAACAATTTTTAACAACTTACATCCTTTTGAAAATCTACACACAAGTAGTAGCCTATTGTTTAATATAGTTTTATACCTCTTCAAGTTGATTTCAGGAATAAAACAATATCGTTCCCAAACAATCATCTCTGCTCGTTAAAAACCTGGATATGCTTACACTCATTATTTAGTTAAATTGTAAGAGCAGAAGTAGTGATAGTAGTAGCCCAGAAAATTTCAGCTTAATACCCTCAGTCATTTTTGTGATATTGTTGAGATGTCTCATTGGCAACCAGGATATACACAGTGTTTCATTTGATTTAGTTTTAAAGCATAATGGGCAACAGTAATTGTTGTAGGAAAAAACAAAAAAAAAATCTTAATTCTAGAATTTTCAGCTTGGGCTAGGGGTGGATCTAGAAAAAAAAATCTCAGAGGGGGGAGGCACCACACCACGGATGCCAATATGATTCAAGCGTAATGAAACATGGGAATGTAGATATCTCTTTCGTCAGACCAATTCGTTTGTGTGAATCTGGTCGGTGCTGATTAAAAATGACCAAGAAAACCTCTTTGAAAGCCAATACTGTTTTCCTATAGTAGTAAAATGCATATTAACAACAGAGTTGGGCGGATTTTTTGATGAATAAATTACTATGGCTTCATTGAGACTTTTTGAATGAGTAGGCCAGACTATTTTTTTTCCTTCAGAGCTTGATAAAAAAATTAATTAATGTGGAAATCTCTTATTTCTAGACAAGGACTTGTTTAAAGAAATCAAGGAAAGGTTCCAAATAGACAAGAAAAGCTTCGAAATAGACAAGGAAATGTTCAAAGAAGTCAGGGAAAGGTTCGAAAAAGACAAGAAAAGCTTTGAAATAGACAATGAAATGTTCGAAGAAGTCAGGAAAAGGTTCGAAATAGACAAGGAAAGCTTTGAAATAGACAAGGAAATGTTCGAAGAGGTTAAGGAAAGGTTCGAAATAGACAAGGAAAGCTTTGAAATAGACAAGGAAATGTTCGAAGAGGTTAAAGAAAGGTTCGAAATAGACAAGGAAAGCTTTGAAATAGACAAGGAAATGTTCGAAGAGGTTAAGGAAAGGTTCGAAATAGACAATGAAAGCTTTGAAATAGACAAGGAAATGTTCGAAGAGGTTAAGGAAAGGTTCGAAATAGACAAGGAAATGTTCGAAGAAGACAAGGAAATGTTCGAAGAGGTTAAGGAAAGGTTCGAAGAGGTTAAGGAAAGGTTCCAAGTAGACATGAAAAGCTTCAAAATAGCCTACAAAATGTACGAAGCAGTCAAGGAAAGGTTCATAAAAGACGTGGAAAGCTTCGAAATAGCCTGCGAAATGTTCGAAGCAGTCGAGGAAAGGTTCATAAAAGACGTGGAAAGCTTCGAAATAGCCTGCGAAATGTTCGAAGCAGTCGAGGAAAGGTTCATAAAAGACGTGGAAAGCTTCGAAATAGCCTGCGTCGAAGCAGTCGTGGAAAGGTTCGAAACAGACGAGGAAAGATTTGAAATAGTCAAGGAAATGTTCGAACAGTCTAGGAAAGGTTCGAAATAGACAAGAAAAGCTTTGAAGTGTGCTGAATGTTTTTGTATTTGCTGCACATTTAGTGGTTCGAGTTAATAAAGTTTGATATACATTCAAGTTTCAGCTACTTCTCATTGGATTAGGCTTACATTTTCGTAAGATAGCCCCTCAAGAAGCTCGCTTTTTGGGAATACTCCGTGAGATTTTACACAACTATTTGTATCGGGATGGAGGGTAGTTTCCAATATGTACATTTAACTGGAGCTTTCATAAGGTTTCATTTCACATTAGGCAGTAAATGAGTGTTTTATGCTAACGTTATACTTGCAATTTTTGTGTCGTGACCACTTTTTAAATGGGGCCATCATAGTTAACATTAAAAAAAAAATTAATCGTAGTTAAGTAAAAAAAATTGCTGATTTAAAAAATTTAAATTCTCACGAGGCCCATCTATTTTATCTGAAATGGGAGGTCTGAAATGGGTGTTTTTTTTTCTGGCCCTAGTAGGTTTTGTGGTAATCAAAGAAAACACACTCTCTATTATGTAACATTTGCACAACTAAACAAACCCTTTTACATAAAAACAAAAGAATCCTGATTTGGCCAGCTCTTGAACGTTTTTCCCTGGCCCTCATGTTTTTTTTTAAGTAATTAACACATGTATCGTTTAGAAAGAACCCTCCTTATTACGTAATTACTACCTGTATCGTTTAGAAAATATTCCCTATTACGTAGTAATCACCTGCATATTGTAGAAAAGATTCTCTATTACGTAACAGGCACCTGTGTCTTGTCCTTTGGGATCGCCGTTAAACCTCTTCGTCATCTTAAATCATTAAAGGAAGAAAAGAGTAGTGGGTATTGGTTTGCCTAAATCCCTAACCCCCTTACTAGTATCTTTGTAGAAAGGGCCTTGAAAACTCTGAAAAAGGAGTGTCTGATGTATTTAATTTAATCATGTAATTTTAATCAAAATCTTCAATCTACTTGGGACTCTGTTCTTTTTTGAAAATCAGAAAATTTTCGTTAGGCTATTAACTTTTCCAGGTATAAATTAACTTTAACGAATCGTACACATTTAGAATGAACATGAGAAACTGATTCTTTTTATGCAGGAAAACTTTAAAGAGGAAAACTCTTTTTTTTTTAATTCTGGTTACTATTATCGTGAGTCGCTCGATCTCTGCAGTTTGTCACCACGAACTTTTTGAAAGTTCTCCTTTTACAACGAGGGTACGAGCTCCCCTCCTTAATGGGATAAGGTATGTTTGATTTAAGCTTTCAAGCTTTGATTATTATATTTGTTTTAATTTTATCTTTTTGACGCTATGTCTTACGAGTGTAAAATCTTTTTTATTTGAAAGTCTAAAGCAACTCATACACTCATCAGTGTATAGTTCATATAGTAATGTCGAGTTCACATTTAATCAGACCTTAGGGTATCAAAATATTTTTTTAAAAGAAGGGGCGTAAACAAATGGAAATTTAAATTTTTGTTAAAATTTTCAATATTTGGAGGGTCCTTTATTGCAATTACTATTGGAACTTTCCTTTACTCACCTATTTTCCTCCTCGTGAAACTGATTTTATTCAGTGAACTTAATATGTGTTGATTTTTTCGTTTTTTATTCTTCATCAGTCTGATTTTTTTCATTGAACTTGTTGAGTGCTAATTTTCTTTATGGAACTTCCTGATTTTTTTTGTTTTATCATCAGCATAAAAACCGCATAAAAATGCTAAAGATTTGCCAAAAATTATAAAAGACGAATTTATCAACTACGAGATATTACTGGCAACATTTTAGTAAAACCATTCAAGACAAAATAAAAATTAAAATTTTGCCATTAAGATCGGATTTTTTGGACCCACTTTATTTTTTTAGTAGAGACTAATCTAAATACAGAAAGACTCAAAATAAAAAATGACTTTAAAATTGTGATGATAAACAATTTACTACCCTGTGCTAATCCAAGAGGCATTCGGCGATTTATTTCTGTGCAATGTGCCCAGTTGTGCAATTTGCTCATTTGTGCAATTTGCCCATTATTTAAATGCAGGGTTTATCATTGCAAAAAGGGGTGTGTTCGAAAAAGCTAAAAGGATCAAGGTGAAACTTTGGGGAATGTTAAGAGGGCTACTGAAGTAAATCAAAAGGCACATTGTATATCTAGGCTAGCAAAAGGGGGAATCCATAATATCCTAAGAATGGTTCAGGATTGTAACTATATTTTCATATATTTCATGTTTACTCTTTTATTTGTTCCCACAAAGTAGATCCTCGTGGGGAGCTTAGGCGTATTAAAATCATGCTGCTGGGCATATTTTACTTTTGTGTAAAAATAAGCTAGGTCTCTCGTTTATGGTCTCAAAAGTTTCACGTCTACTTTCTAATATTGGTCTTTCTCTTTATGTTGAGAAATGTGAATTTCTAGTTTTTAATGGTCCGACTTCCTCTGATGCTCCCTTAGCTTGTCGCGGTTTTTCTATACCCTTTGTTTCCGCCTTTCTGTTTTTGGGTATTACTGTTACGTATTCAATTTCTTGCCTACGGCAGTGCACTGTTCGTGATGTTCAAAAGAAAATTCAAATGGTCTATTCTAAGATAGTTGCTAATCGAGGGAAGTATAATAGACGTGAACTCGGTAGACTAAATGCTACATTCTGTGATCATTATGTCCTTAATCTTTCTGGTCTTTATCCCCTTCTAGTCAAACTGTTCAGTGGAAGGGAGGTCTTAAAGAGCGTGATTTAATGCCCAAATATCTTAACTCAAATTAAGTCCAGATAAGTATAGAATGGGTTTCGAAGAAAGAGGGGAGGTAGAAATCGACATTTAACTTTTTTATTTCAGTGATATTTTGGTCTAAAGCTTTATTACTAGTGCTGGGTGAGGGGTAGCAGTTCCCCTTCCATTGTTACAGTCTTTTTCTATGTATCATAAAATATTACACTCTCAAACTTATCAACAAATAAGTGGAAAAAGTGAGGCGGGACATCAAGAGCCTTGCCGAGGAATTTCTTGGCGTTTGGACAGGAGGTTAGTAAGTACAACCAAGAGCTCTGTTTTAAGTGTGTTCAATAATAATATTCCTTTTTCCTATTTGTACACATTTTGAGTGTATTTAAACATATGTATGCATTATATTTATACATCAGAGAGCCTTATGGTATAGTTCACGCCACAATAGTGAAATATGGCGTCTCTTTGTTTTAATTTTTTTTGTTATTCTTTACTATAAATTTATTACTTTCTTTTTAATTTATTGAGATTGACAAGTTTCCTGCAAGTTTGACTATAGTTTGAAAAAGCGATCGTATTTGTAGTGAAATTTTTAAGTGTCACAAGGAGATTAGAAATATATTAAAGCATCAACTACAGTGAAAATGAAACCTGATCGTTTGGATTCATTAGGTGGAAATATACATAACCATAAACATCTTAAAAATTAGGGAAGATCAGTAATTTAATTTTTGAGGAAAAATACCATCAATATTTTAATGAAGATTAAGAAGGTGATGATTTACTCTAGTTTTACTTTCGTGTTTTAATATCCAATTTCGGGTTTTAATATCCAATAATTTGTCATCAACACTTTATGAAGTTCATTCAAAGTAGCAAATTTTAATTGCTTATCATGGAAACTTATTCGAGCGACTGAACGAGTTTACGGAACTTCATAAAGAAAAAATATGTGTTCTAAACCAAGAGTAAAAAATTTCATGGTTGACAAAAATAGAGCTTTGAGAGGATTTTTTTTTCAAGTTATTTTAATGTGAAAAAACGATCAAACTTGAAATGGAATTATATTTATGGTAAAAGAAGACCATTTTTATGCCAAATCTTTTTCTTACCTTACATTTTATGACATTTATTTATCCGCTACAAGAAAAATTAATGTTAATTCCGCCTAAAAAAGCTTTTTAAGCTGACAGGTGTTCCAGGGCGAAAATAAAGTGGATATCCTGTGCTTTGTGGCACTTAAATTTAGATTTAATGACTATAATTTAAAATTTTGACAGATGAATTAAAAATTTTTGAATTTAATATTTCTTTCGCCTTTGTTTTTATTTCTGAATTTTGTCCTTTTTATTTAACTTTTTTCAATGTCAATTGATCTTCTCGTCAGAGAAGTGTTTTGGTGGTTCAGCAAAAACGTACTTGTCAACTGCTATTGTCCAAATTGTATGGCAGTGGATTCTCTTGGGGAAAAATTTGGGGTAAATATGATGGATGACTTTCATATGCCCAGGTCCAGAAACGCCATCAATTTCGATCCCCCTGGAAAACTCCCTTTCACAAAATTCCTCCTCGAAAATCCTCCACCTATGTAAAACTGAGCAGCCCAAATGGAAAGTAAGACAAAGAAGATTGAAGAAAGGAAGGAATCCTGAAATATTCAACCTAGACTCCAAAATACAGATAGGGTGCACAATATCCCACACTCGGAGTATCCTGGTGTGGAAAGTCGCCCACGAGGAATACCCCCTACTTTGAATATACCTCCCAGTGGACAATTTTTCCCTGAAAAATTCTCTGCACTTGTAAAATTGAGCAGCTCAAAAGAAAACTCGAATTGTGCTTTTAGTGTACCGTGTGGGACTTCAGGACGGCCTTGTCAAGTCTACTATATGAAAAAAAACGATAAGATGTAAGAATTAGCTTTTAAACGTCCTTAAATAGCCCTCTATGATGCTCCTGTGTCTCAGTAGTGACGAAGAAAAATAAGAGGACATATCACTGCTGTCCGTGTAAAAATATAATTTTTTCTTGTGGTTCAATAAGGGGGGTGATAATTTTCCTATATAAAGTTTCAACAATTGCAATTTAAAGGGTATAGTTTTTTGATTTGCTAACATGTCATTTTCAAATCGCATACAACTGAGTGACGCAATGCATGGGCTCTGGGAATAGTGCGAAGTTCAACTGTGAAATTTAGTCTCCTACAATGGGCGTGGGAGTTGAAGGAAGTGGAAGGGGGATACGCACTTTAATATTAACGGTAAAGCTGGTAAAACAAAAAACCAAGCTTATTAAACTCACCATCATTCACCCAAAAGCTTGTTTACAGTACTCTAATGTCGTCTGCAGCAACTCATTGATGACAGGCTTAATAAAAGATGAGTCAACTACTTAATTTATGTTCGATTGATGCGTGCGAATTGTTTATTTATGTATTCTGTAATGTTTTTTTTAATTCATCCGAGTCATGTCTTTGCTAAACAGTAACTTTTCTTCGTTATAGCTTAAAGAAAAATGCCCTCTTGAAGACTTAGGGAAAAAATGGCTATCTTTACTTTTTAACCGCTTGGTACATTCCCCCCCCCCACCCCAACATGTGAAAGAGTGTATGCACAGGTGGTCCGCGGATTAGAACAGATAGATTACTATATATTCTGTAAATTACTGATTCCGAATAAGCTTGTCCATAGGCCCAACAATGTAAGACTGTCAAACTTTCGTTTCTTAACCAGTTCTACAAAAGCCAGCTTTGTCTAGTTCTAAATTTGATGTATTTTATAACGCTATGAAAATATAGTTTATATCAGTTTTAATTTGTTATAACAGGCTAACAAATCAATAAAGGGCAGAGCTACTTACTTTCTTTCTTTGGCTCAGAACCAACTTTAAAAAAAGTAACAGAAAGTGGAACAAGAAGAGGAAGGTATTGAAAAGGGATTTGATTTCTATCTACGTCTTCTTTTAGTAGGGCCATTACAAAAAGTGAAGACAATCTTAACAGTGAAAGCAGATCAAATCAATTAACAAACGTGATCCAGCTTCAACTTTGGCTCATTATTATGATGGCCCCTTTCAGCAAAGAGACTTGATTTTCCCTTAAAGTAACGGGGAGAAATTAGAACAGAACCATCAGAACTTTCTGGAATCTTTAATACACATTTAGGCATAGGCTCACAAGTTTTCTAACAACCCTTTCCCATAGGTAGTTTGAGAAGAGAGGACATTCACGCCGGGAGTAGAAATTTTATGGATCTAAATCTGAAATAAATTGACATTTATAATCATTTTTAGTTTTGAAATTTTATTTTTATTGAAATAAAATAGAGTTCGTAGTTTGCAGTAAGTAACTTACTTATTGTAACACTTATATAATAATACTTAATACTTACTTTAAGTATAAGTAAAATGAAGAGGCGAAAATCATCATTGCTTCCCCCTGTAGAATAACCGATGCCCATTGACCATCTGGATGAGGACCCCCTCTTCCCCCCCCCTTCTCAATAAAAGATCTTGAGCTACGACTCTGCCTAAGGCTGATGGCACCCAGAATAGAATTAACTCTTGCTTCCGTTATTAGTTGAATAATGAAGAAATATCCAAAATTTAGGTCTTTGCAGCAGCCCCCTCCCTCCACCTGGTTTTGCCCTCATGATAGCCTTCCCTGGCTTATTGAATGTCTTAGATTTGCTGCTGTGTTGCTCGTCGTGAAGCTACTAAAATATAAAATGGTACAGGTTTCCTTGTTAAACATTAAATCCAGGTTTGATTTACAATCTCATCAAGTGTTTTAGCTATAATGAAATCTCACTGTTTTCAATTTTAAAGTCATTTTTTATTTTGAGTCTTTCTGTATTTAGATTAGTCTCTACTAAAAAATAAAGTGGGTCCAAGAAATCCGATCTTAATGGCAAAATTTAATTTTTATTTTGTCTTTAATGGTTTTACTAAAATATTGCCAGTAATATCTCGTTGTTGATAAATTCGTTTTCGATCATTTTTGGCAAATCTTAGCGTTTTTATGCTGATGATAAAACAAAAATAGGATCTGTCTATGGCGTTTGGTTGTTACATGCCACTAGCGTATAAGTTGTTACCGGTGTATAAATAGGAATAGGCTATATTGAGTTCTAGAAACCGATAAAAATGTTTCCCGGCCGCTGAATCATCGACACAGAAACCTGAGGCCAAAAACAGATGAAATTTGCCAGATGACGAAAAATGCTGTTTTTTTCGTGAAAGCAGACTAGGGCAAACAAAGGTTAGGCAAGCAAGGTAAAAGTGGAGGTAAATTAGGGACAAAACTTTGTCTTGCTCATTTTGGGATTATTTTTCTTCTAGGGCTCACGATTTATTTATTGTTTATTTCTCGCTTACTAGGGCGAAACATTGTCTTGCTTGAGTTTCCAAAGGTTCTGGTGTATTTTTGGCGTGTTTATCAGAGGGTCTGGGCAATTTTTTCTATCACCTTCTGGCAAGATTGCAGCTGTAAAATCAAACGAATTGACGAAGAAGAAGAACTAACTTTTTTGTATGCTGATAGGTCAAATGAGAATCATGGAAATCTGACTAACTTAATGCTTTTACATTAAAACTAGGCTGCACTTTAGTAAGACAAATATTCCTCATCATTTTTTTATCAAAATTTGCATCATAATAATGTCTCCTTATTTGCCAGGAATCATTGCTCCCTGATGGTGTCAATGGTTTCAACCAAAATTAGGCTAGGCCTTTTGTCACCTATTTTAATTGTATTTTGGAAGCTAAAGGCTTGAGGGTAAAATTTTAGTCTAGCTACTTTTTGCTGTCTTGGAAAGGACCAAGTCTAGGAAAATGAAACTCAGGGATGAATCTGTGGACTAAATTGCGCCCTGAGAAGTTATTTTGAATTACCTACCTCCTCTCCTTCTCCCTCTAGAGGACAATGACCTAAGATAACCTTTGAAAATCATTGTGTTATAAAAATGAAACTTAGCAAAATAGATCTGCTGCTTAAATAAATCATAACAAAACTGTTTTCAGCTTCACAACTTTGCTCAATCCCAATTTATGAAGTTTCGAAATCTAGAAATACATTTCCTAAAATTTGAGATTTAGAAATCAGGATAAAGTTAACATAGAAGTTTGACAATACCTTCCCTGAGTATGCTTTCGGATTGGTTACTGAAAGTTTTATTTCCCTATCTTACCCCCTTTCCAAGATAGCAAAAAGTGGCTAAACTGGAATTTTACCAACTTGAGTAAAATTCTACAGAAGCTACTTTTTTCTATCTTGGGAAAAGGGCTAGCCTATGTTAGGAAAATTAAACTTTCAGTAATAAATCCAAGGCCAAAAATATAATCTTAGAAGGTATTACCAAGTTACTGTGTTAATTGTCTTCTAATTAATAAGTCTTAGAGAATTTCCTATTTGACAATTCAATACCTAGCCCATTAGAATTTGACAAAATAGCATTATACAATAAATTATATAAATTTAGATTGAGTAAAGCTGTGAGGCTGATGATACATTTCTTGTGCCTTTTCAGGATGGCCAAAAGTGGCTTTTGTAGAATTTTGTCAAGGCTTGAAACAATCTTGATCTGAGTATTTATGTTGCTATTTGCATGTTTTGTGCACATTTTCAATGTTGCATAGTTAAACCAAGCTTGAATAATAATAATAATAAAAAAAATACCGTGAAATCCCCTTGTCTAAAGCAAATCTCCCAATTAGGATATTTTCAAAATATCAGGTTTGAAACTAGCTTGGAACAAAGATCATCCTTGCTATTTGCTTGTTTTAAGCCTTGAATAAAACTGGCAACAAGGCAGAAATAATATTGTACATTAATATTCTGCATGTTTGTCAAGTCAGGGAGCCTTTTAGCCCCGACACACTTGGCGTTTTCTACAAACCGTTTATTAGAGAAAGCGACATAAAACAAGGTTGAAAAGGTTCTTATCCCAGCTGTTGAGCTAATGCTTGTTGATTCTAACTGCATGGGCACGGCCTCCTCTTCAATACTCTTCAAGTACTCCTCTTCAATAATCTTCAATTGTAATACCTGTTCACGTAGACATTCGAAATGCATATCTTTGAAATCGTTAGCCGCTCTCTCAGACCGATCGGCTCGAGACTAAAAAATAAGCAAACACTTAAACAATCTTATATTGTATATAAATATATCTCGTCTACATGTATTATATCTGTAATAAATCTATAAATATATTTTGCATAGAAAAAAAATATGGAGAGAAGCAATATGCAAACGATGAAGTAGGTATGAGAAAAAAGGAAAATTCTTTTTAGTTTTTATTTAAGTAAACACTCATCAGAATAGATTAAGGCGACAGAAGAGCGTGCGCAGCTGTGCTGGACAAACAGTAAAACAAAACAGCAATTGAATGCAGTAAAGAATAAGTAACTGAACAAAACCAACAATCATCTTCAATATTTAAGGTACGTAAAAATAAAGTCGGTCAATATTATACGTATATATAATAATTTATCAATCATACAGTCAGGATATATTATTAATAAAATACATTAATGCATATATAAAGACAAAATATATTAAAGGAAAAATTTTCTGATTTTAGGATTAAATACCCCAAAAAGCAACAAAAGTTAGTTGCATAAAGGACCGTAAAACAGGTGCAAAAAATAAGCAGGGCATGAATAAAGAAAAGAGCCTTTGCTAAATTTAAAAAAAAAAAAAAAAAAAAAACATGCAGATTAATTGCTCGTTCTAATGATAGTTTGTTTCGTTAAAGCTAGAAATAGTTGATTTAAAAAAAAAACGTAAGACACCAAAAAAATAGCCATTCATACACAGTTACTTATTAGTTACATCGTCAGTGTTTATGACAAATGCTTTTAAAGAAAACAAAGCCCCTACTTTCAGACATAAACGCTCCAAAAGCAATAAAAAGTCAATTATATGAATGAGCGAGAAAAAAGTACAAAAAATAAACAAGGTATGAATAAAGAAAAGAGCTTTTGCTGAATTGAAAAAAAAAGAAAAAAGTGCTTATTAATTATTCGTGCTAATGAAAACGGGTTTCATTAAAGCTAAACATAGTCGATTTAAAAAAAAAGGAAGACAAAAAAAAATAGTCATTCATACACAGTTATTGATTAATTATATCGTCAGTGTTTATGACAAGTACTTTTAAAGAAAATAAAGCCCAGATTTTCAGACATAAACACTCCAAAAGCGACAAAAAGTTAACTCTGTGAACGAACGAGAAAAGGGGTAGAAAAATAAGCAGGGCATGAATAAAGAAAAGAGTTTTTGCTGATTTATCAGTAACGAATTCTAACGAAATAAGCTGATAAATTAAATTAAAATATATCAAGAAAATATAATTGAATTATCAATAAAGACACAAATAAATAAGCCCGAAATCATCCGGACGCAAAGATAAAGGCAGTAGAACATCATACGGAAGCTGCAAAAACAAGGAGTAACAGATCAGGAGAGAGCGTGACAAATTATAGGAAATATTGACTTTCTCCTCATTTGACAGATAAGGAGGGCGACATGTTTTAAATAGAGAGATACAATGCCAATGGGATTCAGTTGGGGTGAAAGCTTTGCTATAGCTTGTTGCATGCTTATAGAATGTAAATCTAATATGTTCCTAGCTAATTCTTACTTGTATTATGTTAAGTCGTAGTAAAGGGGTGTATACCTCATTTCTTTGATAATATTATCAGATTCTTTCAAGTCGGATTGTGTCAGCCTTACCATCAAACAGTTCGTGGTAACGAACTGTAGTAAGGAGCAACCCGGCTCAATAGTAACCGAAACCCTAAAAAATGGAATTTTGATACCAATAGTTACATCAAAAGAATTGCATTTTAATGCTGATTTTAAATATACAAGTTTCATCAAGATCAGTTATACCCATCAAAAGTTATAACCGCATAAACCGCTTGCTTTTCTTTAATAATAATGAAATTTCACTTACAGCCATTACAAGAACAAGATTTGATCTTTTATTTCTGAAATTGTGAATAATAAATACTGATTTTCAATTATAATAAAATAATTTAAAGTAATTAAATGAAATTCTCTTCTTTGCTAATAAACTCTTAGTTTTTCTATACCTTTGTTGTCTTGCTTATTTATAACGATGTTAGGATTTTTCAAGATTTTGTCAAGGTATCTCTCTCAATTGGTTCGATTCCTTCATTCGAGGCTTATTTAGAGGTGGTTGGGCCTCATGGCTGAGTATGGACACGGAAGCATCGCCATGAAGCCACCCCCCCTTACCAGTGAGATAAGATAATTGTGAGACTTTTTAGGGGTTTTTCAAACCTCATATTGAGTGAGGTTGACACACACTATTTTCTTTTATTCCTTCATCTATCTTTTTGTTGGTTGACAGCAACATAAATGCTGTTTTTTTATAGGGGTTTCAACTTCTAAACGGGTTTGTCTCTGGCGGACGATGTATTTGTTTAAAACTTACTATGCAAACAAGAGAGTCACTTTCTGGTACAAATCTACAGATGGCAGCACCGATAATAAGTTGAAATTCCTTATGTACACCTTCTCTCTTTGCGCTGAAAAGATAAATGAAGTGACTGTAGTGAAGTAAATAGCCAGGCGTTTAATTTCAATAGACTTCAGTTAGATTCCAAAATTATTAACTTGAAATATTTATAAGCATAAAGTTACTACAAATTTCATAGTGCAACGGAACCTCCATAAAAAGAAACCTCAATATATTAAAGTTTTTCATTTTCATTTGAATTTACCAAAACTCTACACTCAAGGACGTATCCAGGATTTATTTTATGTGGGGGAATTTACAAAAAAAAATCTTTACAAAAATTATGAAATTTGTTTATTTTTTTACAGGTCGGAGGGGTTTAAACGAGAGGAAGAGGGATTTGAACTCGGTAGCCCCCTCCCTTTTGGATGTGGCCTTAACTGCAATGTTATTTTCACCCCTAAATATTGAAGTAATTGCGGGAAAAACCCTATTATGACAAAATCTGATGGTTTTACACCTTTATATTCACCTCTAGATATAAAAGTTATGAATAAAAAGTTTTGCACATTGAAACGACATTTTTTTCTTTTTTAATTAAGAATCTAAAGTATTGTAGGCCAAAGGGTGAAGGTCCTGTCCATGCCCCACCAAAATATTACCATGAACCACCGGTAGGGCCTGCACTCCACGTTGGGAATCACGAGGTTAGAACATAAATTTTATAATCCTGTCACTCGAAATAAAAACGAAGTGAATTATTACTTGTTTGTATAATCACATTTTATAATCTTTAAGGACTCTTCACCATATATACATCCTGAGACCACACTGGCTATATCTCATGTTCGAAAAAAAAGAATCAAGTAAGAAAAATAAAAAACAAAAAGTAGATATTTCAGGAAAGACTTTAACTTAGCCTACCTCAGTGGTCAAAAACCAGTGAATGAAAAAACTATATATAAAAGACCAATCAACCTTTGAAGTACTTTTCCATTTGCTACATTTTACTTTGAAAATTAGAGTTTTTTCTTTTATATATATACTTGCTTCGTCTTTTTCTTCCACTTTAATTTTTTCTTCGTTTTCTTAGTTTTTGTTGAACGCCATGCATAGCCCGTATGATTTCTGGATATATTTATGGCTTTAGGCTGATAATCAGTTGTTGTTTTTTTTTTTCACTTCTTGAAAATCACCCTTGTTTGGTTCTTAATTAACGTTTAATTTTTCGTTTTTGTCAAAGTCTTCATCATAAATTTCGTAATGAAAAATATAAAAAAATTTCATCATTTATTATTCCCTATTGAAGGGCACTGTCTTTTTCAATAATAATTAGACTTTGTTCAAATATGGTTGGTAGGTTATGGAATGCATACACTTCCAAGCCATTTTAGGGTTACACCACCTTGCTGAATATTGATCATCTACAAATGTTATGAGAAAAAAAGTATAGTAAAAAAAAATACTTACTAATCTCTCAAATCCATGGGGACTGAAACTTCAAATTTGACAAATACATCTTTTGTTAAAGGGGGGTTGGGATTTGGTACACGGATTCTATCCACTGATATAATTTCAGTACGGTTCACAATATCATCTTTCCAGTCAATGTGCTCCACAACAAAGAATTCACCACGGATTATCTGCAAATAAAAAAGGGAGATATTTACAAACATATGCAATTCTATTTCGCGAAAATTAAAAGATGGAAGTTTTTAGCACAAACTTAAATATCAGCAATACTATGCACTACCAATTCTACAAAGACAGACACAATTAGCCAACTACAGCTTTATTTTACAAAGATTAAAAGATTTAAGCAAAAACTTAAATATAAACAATAATGTGCACTCCCAATTTTAAAAAAAAAGTAAGCCAACTACACGGTTGGACATCATGTCCTATAGATGTGTTACATAGACATGGGCGGGTCCATAGAGGGCTTGGGTTCCACTAAGGCAGACTTTCAACTGTAAATTTCGATTATAGCTTCAGCTTTGACCAACTCCTAGAAAAAACTGACTTCCTTTCCATAGAACTAATGGTGTATTTACTTGACGGCTCAATAAGATTATTTGACTATTAGACTATTTTGACTATATAGACTATACTTTAGACTATTTTGAAGAATATGGCTAAATCAAAATTCTAATCGAAAGTTTTTGGAAAGAAGGCATGAAAGGGAAACTTGTAGCCTTCTAACCACTTTAAAAAATACCCCTTAACATCTCCTGAAAGTTTCAACTTAATACCCTCAGCTGTTCTTAAACTGTTGCACATCTATCTTTTGATAAACTGGATGCACCTAGGGCCTTTTGATTTAGTTTAAGATACCCCTAAAAATTCTTCAAAGTTCTTAGGATCTTAAAAAGCTCTCCTAGTAGCTTAGGATATTCACGCATTAAAAAAAAAACAAAAAAACATCTGGGTAGGTCAGAAGTCATGAGAAAATTCGTTAAAACCCTTAACTTTTGGTTTTGAAAATGATATATATATATATATATATATATATATATATATATATATATATATATATATATATATATATATATATATATATATATATATATATATATATATGTATATATATATATATGTATATATATATATATCTACTTGGTTGTTTTACATTTGCTGTTTTGTATATCATATCGAAAGAACTTGACCTTCACGTCAAACATTATTCATTGCAAAAAAAAAAAAGTCAACATTTAGTTAAAGTCAAAAATTAATAGTTAACAATAAAAATAAGTGCACCTTAGCATTTAAGTAAAAACACATCAAAAATGGCTTGGATAATTATTATTTAGTTTTACCTTTTTCCAGTCAAGTGGGGCACCTTGTCACTTGGTTAGCCAACAACACCCAAAGGAGGTTGAAGGGGATAAATAAAAAAAAGTTAATTTTCTATATATTAACCAACTTACCTTAATAGTAGCACGCCACCATCCAAATAACTCTCGATCATTTTTCCTGGAATAAACCTCAATTTCTTGTCCTTCAGCATATGAAGGCGCAGCACCAATGGTTCTTCTCTCAGGCCAATCTCAATGTAATAATCTTATTTTAATCTAACAGTAGACAATAATTCCTCTGTACCAAATATCAATCTCCCGCTCCAATTAATTAACATTCTCACACCTGTACAAAATAAATATGGAAGACCGTTTCGGACCCTACCATAAAAATCATTTATTTTTCAATCGTTCGATTGGAGCAAAATAGGGGTGCCCTAAGCCCCTTGGGGGTATGTAGGCCCCTAAATGTAAAAAAAATTATTTACCTCACAATTTTTGGAGAAAAATTAAGGGTGAGCTAACTCACGAATTTACAGGACTAGAGGCAATATCTTGAAAGAGGGGTTTTTTAGCCGTTCCCGCATTAATCGTGTAAATAGAGTCAAAAAATTCCCTAAAAGTAACTTTTAAGCTGATTTTTAGCGATTTTTGAATCCAGAATTTTTGAATCTAGAAATTCTCCAAAGTTCTTAGGATCTTAAAAAGCTCTCCTAGTATCTTAGGATATTCACGCATTAAAAAAAAAAAAAATAATCTGGGTAGGTCAGAATTCTGAGAAAACTCGTTAAAACCCTTAATTTTGGGTTTTGCAAATGATAAATAAATAAATATATATATATATATATATATATATATATATATATATATATATATATATATATATATATATATCATATCGAAAAAAACTTGACCTTCACGTCAGACATTATTCATTGCAAAAAAAAAAAAGAAAAAAGAATCAACATGACTCTTTTCAAAGAGTCAAGTGGGGCACCTTGTCACTTGGTTAGCCAACCACACCCAAAGGGGGCTGAAGGGGATAAATAAAAAAAAGTTAATTTTCTATATATTAACCAGCTTACCTTAATAGTAGCACGCCACCATCCAAATAACTCTCTATCATTTTTCCTGGAATAAACCTCAATTTCTTGTCCTTCAGCATATGAAGGCGCAGCATCAATGGAATCTTTGAGAGGAGGTAGGCGCGACCTTGCGAATGCAAATTTCTTCGGCGCCAAATCCGGTTGCCAGCTAAAAAATAAAATATCACAAGCTAACAGTCAAACTGATGAGAACAGTAAAAATATAAGAATACACATACTGATGCAATGAATCCATCAAAGTTACAGTTCAAGGTAAAAGCAGAAGATAAAGAATAAGCCAAGTTTTAGCAGAACTATAAGGAAGCACTAACCAAGATCATCTATCTTCATTACTAATGAAATTGAAGAGGATATTCCTCAAGGAAACATAAAGGACAAAATATAAACTAGATGAAAATTAAAATAACTCCCTGTTAAGATGGAGCAGAAGAAAGGGAATGGGCTAATGTAAAAAAAAGTAAGGCATTATAGCTGAGCTCTTCATTAATGACACCATTATTGTCTGAAAAGAGCTGATGCACTAGATTTCCCATCCTTGTGGTACTCGCTCCTACAGATATTAGGCGACTTGCCTGAATACATCAACCAAAGTCAAATGCCATCCAATAAACGATATTTGAACCCAATGTTGAGACCCTATGACTTCACAACACCTCATCTTTAGCTGCAACAGTACTGCCAAGTCAGCAAATAAAACAAGAAACAGTTTAGCAAGGGTTAAAATAAAGCCTCACACAAGTGAACTACTTAACATCAAGCTACCAGGAAATGAAGAAACAATATTATTCCGGTAGATTATTTGTTTATTATGGCGGAATGATAAAGTTTAGCACGGTTGACTTTAACCTGAAAACCTCCTTCAGTCCCGTTAATTCGAACTATAATTGGAAAGAGGAATAAGAATATTTGATGCAAATAGACCAGCCACTTTTTTTTATGAAGCCGAAAGTAGATTGTTTTTTAGACTCCAACTGCTGTTTTTCTGAAAAAGACGAGACGTGGCTACAAAATTAAATTCCACCAAAGCAATAAGACATGACAAAGTTTGCTTAGGACTCTGAAAGAAGTCCATAAATCACTAGTAATGCAGCATTAAAAATACCTCACGATTGGCAAGATATACCAACTATTCCCATCCACAATGGTGGCATAATGACAGTAGCTCTCTAAGTCTAAGAGAGAATGCTTAGCAACACCGTCTCTACGTATCTTAATGACAATGAATTGGTTTCAGTGCCAAGCACTCGATTGCAACTAATCTTAAATTTATTGTAGTGAATAAATATGGCATGTTAAATATATTGGTACAGCCGCATCACTGAGCAACTAGGTGGCACCAGTGTAGATTTTTACTGATATTCTTTACCAAAGCTTCTAAAACTTACCATTTAACATTTACCATTAGATATATGATGAAATATTTGGAAAATAGCTGGGCAAATCAGATTTTTATTTTGTGCTGTATGTCAAAAAGGCAATAATAATTAATTTTTTTTTGGTACTTCGGGACTTCGTAAGAAGTTGAATGACAGGAGAAAAATTTTCCAGATTGGTTTGAAAAGAAGGAACAGATTGATGTTAAATTAAAGTACAGACATACATTGAATCCGGTTGTTTGTTGTGGCAATGGCACACAGAGATCATTTCCTTTTTAGTCATTTTTTCCTTTTTTTTTCATTTGAAAATAATCGCCTATTTTGTTGTTTATAGTTAATAAATAGCTTTAGAGTTAATAAACATCATGTTAAGAGCCAGATTTGACTTTGTGAAGGTCAAAAAAAGGTTGTGAAGGTTAAAAGCCAATGGGAAGGTTACTAGACGGCATTATGTGTAGAAATACAAACAAATAGTCTTTCAGTATGGAGCGTTCAATTTCCCTAAGTTAATCGTTGTAAATTGTAGTACTTAAATGTAAATATTCTGCAATTACTGCTAAAGGTGATGGATTAAGGGAATCTATGTTTCATCAAAGCAACGTGTTGGTTGCGATAAGGAAATTATTGCTGCGAAGTGCTTAAAATAGATTAACAAACTGTAAATAAAGAATCAAGGTAACCGCAGCAAGAGATTAGGCTCTTCAAAAAATCCTAAAGTTTTTGAGAGGGGGCAAATACGCCACTGACGTCAGATAATAGCTAAATTAAGTTTTATAAACAACTTTTTATAAGAGAAACGCTTTCAAATCAAAAAAAAATTAAAAAAAAAAATCCTCAGAAGCCTATAGTCAATTGACCAAATTTTTAAATAAAAGAGCTGATGGCTGGTGAAATATTTCGGTGGCTCCACGGCCTCCTTATTCGCCTGGCTCGAGTCCTTTGACTTTATCTCTTCCCCAAGTTAAACAATCCCCTAAAGGGATCTTCTTTAGGAAAGTCAAAAGGATTCAAAAGGCTGTAACAGCCCAGCAAAAAGCCATTCCAGAATAGGAATTCCAACACTGCTATGGGGAGTTGAAGAGCCATCTCCTGCGCTGTATGGTTTCAGATAGAAGTTGTTTTGTTTCTCATCCCGATTCCTCCACACCAAGTGTTTTCTAAGATTTTCCCCTCCAACTCCTCCCCAATGTCAAAAGATCTGGTCAGGATTTGAAGTAAGAGCTCTGAGACACGAATTCCTTTTAAATATCAAATTTCATTAAGATCGGATCACCTGTTCGGAAGATAAAAACACCCCAATTTTCACGTTTTCCAAGAATTCTGGTTTCCCCCTCCAACTCCCCCCAATGTCACAGGATCTGGTCAGAATTTAAAATCAGAGCTTTAAAGAACAATATCCTTCTAAATATCAATTTCATCAAAATCTGGTCACCCTTTTGTAAGTTACAAATGCCTCATTTTTCCAAATTACCCCCACCCCAACTCTACCAAAGAGAGCATATCCGGTCCGGTTATGTCAGTCACGTATCTTAGACAGGTTTTTATTATTCCCATCCAGTTTCATCCTGATCTCTCCGCTTTAAGTATTTTCTATTTCTGCCCCCCTTCCCAAAGACGCTGGATCCGGTGTAGATTTAGAATAAGAGATCTGAGTTACGAGGTCCTTCTAAATTAAAGTTTCATGAAGATCCGATCACTCCTTCGTAAGTTAAAAACACGTCATTTTTTCTAATTTTTCAGAATTACCCCCCCCCTCCCCAATAGAGCGGCTCCGTTCCAATTATGTAAATCACGTATCTAAGACTTCTGCTTATTTTTCCCACCACGTTTCATCTCGATCCCTCCAGTCTAAGCGTTTTCTATGATTTTAGGTCCCCCCCCCCAATATCAGCAGATCCGGTCGGGATTTAAAATAAGAGCTTTGAGACACAATATCTTTCTAAATATCAAATTTCATTGAGATCTGATCGCCCGTTTGTAAATTAAAAATACCTCATCTTTTCTAATTTTTCAGAATTGACCTCCCCCCCAAATTACCCCAAAGAGAGCGGATCCGTTAGGGTTACGTCAATCAAGTATCTAGGACTTGTGCTTATTCCCCCCCCCCAAGTTTCCTCCCGATCCCTCCACTCTAAGTGTTTTCCTAAGATTTTAGGTTTCTCCTTCCCAACTCCCCTCCAATGTCACCACACCCGGTCGGGATATAAAATAACAGCTATCAGACACGATATCCTTCCAAACATCAAATTTCATTAAGATCTGATCAACCGTTCATAAGTTAAAATACTTAATTTTTTCTATATTTTCCAAATTAATGGGCCCCCACTCCCCCAGATGGTCAAATCGGGAAAAATAAAATACTTCAAATTTAATCTGGTGCGGTCCCTGATACACCTACCAAATTTCATCGTCCTAGCTTACCTGGAAGTGCCATAAGTAGCAAAACCAGGACCGACAGACTGACAGAATTTGCGATTGCTATATGTCACTTGGTTAATACCAAGTACCATAATTAGTACAATTTGTTCCAACATCTTTGCGTTAGTATTATTTTTTTTGTATTCCTCATTTATCAATAAGAAAAGTGATTTTTGAGTTAACAAGGAAGATTTTGTGTGGAGATTTTCTAAGTAAACCAAGCTGTAGTATTTGTTTTCCATGATATAAAAAGTCCAAATTTTGTATTCCTGTAAAACCAAAAAGCTATGCAAAAAACATTCATGAATGACCCAAAAGCATATTCTACTCAAGCATTTAAAATATTATAACTAGTGATGAATTGGAAACATGGAAATTGTGGTTTTCAAAAGATCAGGATTGTACCCAAAATGGAGTAAATTTTCCTATTTCTGAATTGATTGCACTGCGTAATTCAGCATTTTGTAAACTATGCCTTTCTTTATGGCCAAATAAAGTTATTACTCATAATTCTCTGAGATCCAATAATCTAATGTGTAAGAAGTGCATACAGCAATGCACATGAAGCATTATGCCTAATTATTTATTTACTTAGGACTTCCCACGCCGGTTGGCAACAATGCCTCTCTATGATGACCTCTCCAGCACCTTCGGCCAAAGATCATCAAGATATGTTCTTGAGAGCACTGCCTCTTTTTCTAGGCATCATCCAAGTGTAGCTTTCTGTCATCTTCACCATAGAACTCCTGGAGGAGTCAAGACCAAACATCATCAGGCAGACAATTACTGCCCATTCTAACCATGTGTCCCCAAAATTGCCACTGACTGCTTATGATTTATCAATAACGAGTGGTTGCTTAGTCTTCTCTCTGAAGAATGAGTTGGTAATTTTGTCCATCCAGTCAATTCTGATAATCCATTGAAGACAATTATTTTCAGAACTACTTTGGATTCTTTTCTCAAGCTGTTTGGTCACCACCCAGCTTTCAGAACGATACATTAGCCCTGAAAGGACATTACTCTTAAAGAGCCTCAATTTCAGCTTCAAAGAAAATGTGACACCTCTCCAAATGTTTATTAACTTATCAAAGGCACTTCCTGCACATGCAACACGTGTGGCTCATGGCTAATTAGAAACTACCACTATTGCTACTAACAACTCACCTCAGTTGTTAGTAAGTCATTTTAAAAGAAAAGACAAAAAACAGTAAATTTTGCCAATTTTTATACTACTACTAACAACTCACCACATCACTGAGCCACCTGAGACCAACACAGCTACAAACACTCCTCCATCCCAATCTATTAAAAGACTCCCTCTTTAAACCGTCCCAGAAAGTTCCCATTCCCTTAAATCTGTCTTTATGACATCATACCACCCCAACTGCAGACAACTCGCTTTCTGTTTAGTCTTAGATGATTGGCTGAGAAGGGCAATCTTTGGCAATCTGTCATTGTTCATCTACAGAACGGGCCCTTGCAATCTCAAATGTCCTCTCATTAGTCCTAGAAAGCAGGATTGAAGCACACTTTTTGAACACGCTTTGAATTCGTTCTGATATAAATACAAAATCCATAACTACAGCCAGGTATGTACACACGATTTTTACATTGGATAGGTCAAAGCTTCAAAAGCTGAAGAAGCCACTTGCCTAAGCATCCACTTCCCCTTTGTATCTCCCTCATTAACAAATAATAAGCCAATAGTCCCAAGATTTTGGATAAACAGATGTTGGTTTTCTATCATTTATTTGGATTTCTTAATTAAGCTCTACGAGTTATGTCAAGACCACCCAATCAATTCTAAACAGGTTTATAATGGACAAGATAGGGTGATTCCCCAAATGCCACATTACTTTAAGGTAAAAGTAAGGATATCAAGCAATCATTTACTTATTTTCAGCTGACCCATTTCATTTGAAGGCAGTAAAGCAAGTAATAATGGATATTTGACTACTCAGCTGTGGATAGTTCAAGTAATAAATTTATTTGAATGAAAGAGACAACATAATGCTGACATTTTAAACAAAATGCTGAATTTCACAGTGAAAATGATTCAAAAATCAAACAGTTTGTGGTAATGAACTGTAGTAAGGAGCAACCCAGCTCAATAGTAAACAAAACTCTAAAAAACGAAATTTTGATACCATACTAAAAGATACATCAAAAGAATTGGATTTTTATGCTGATTTTAAATCTATAGATTTCATCAAATCTAGTCTTACTTATGAAAAGTTACAAGCCAGAGAAAATTTGCCTTTGTAAAATAGGGGGGGAACCCCTAAAAGTCACAGAATTTTAACGAAAATCACACCATCACATTCAGCGTATCAGAGAACCCTATTGTAGTAGTTTTGAGCTCCTATCTACAAAAATATGGAACTTTGCACACTTAGTGTTTAATAAAGTAGAATTGACAGAAAGAGTTAAACTTTAGTGTAAAGAGTGGGGCATTGAGAAGAGAACAGCTCCTTTCATACACGGAGTAATTTCTGTTAGTTTTAAGCTTTAATGTTGCTCTTTACTTTCAGTTACAAAAAAACTATTTTTTTTTATTTAATCAGAACGAGAGCCAAGAGCTCATATGGCACTTGTGATGATGTCAGAAGAGCCAAAAGCTTCTTCCCACCAAGTTTCATTACGATCTCTCTACAAGGTCCTTCTAAATATCAAATTCCATTAAGATCTGATAAACCATTTGTAAGTTAAAAATACCTCATTTTTTCTATTTTTTTCTGAATTAACGGGGAAGCAACTATTTCTAATTTAATTTGGCCAGGTCTCTGATATGCCTACCAACTTTCAGTCATAACTATATTGGTCATATATATAGTTTGATTCTTCTTCATGTATAAATTGCGGTGGTCCAGGATTTGAACCTGAATCCTCTCAAACCCTAAGCAAGATCCATACCTCAAGACCACAAGTCATACTTAAGAAGAACAATCATTTGTTTTATTGGCAAATAAAATTCTTCTCAACTATCTTGTTTGCTTGCTCCCCCCCCCGCCCCAGATAGTTGAATCAGTGAAGGAACTATTTTTAATTTAATCTAGTCTGGTCCCTGATATGCCTGCCAGCTTTCAGTGTCCAAGCTTATCTGGAAGTGCCCAAATTAGCAAATCCCTCCAACTCCCCCAAAAAGAGCAGATCCAGTACGGTTATGTCAATATTGTATCTGGGACATGTGCTTGTTCTTCCCACCAAGTTTCATTCCAATGTCTTCACTCTAAGCATTTTCCCAAGATTTGCTGTTTCCCACTCCAAGTCTCCCCAATGTCACCGGATCTGGTCAGGAGCCCCGAGACACTAGGTCCTTCTAAATATCAAATTTCATTAAGATCTGATTACCCATTCATAGGTTAAAAATACCTCATGATTTCCAATTTTCCAAATTAACAATTATTTCTAATTTAATCTAGTCTGGTCCCTGATACACCAGCTAAATTTCATCATCCTAGCTTATCTAGAAGTGCCCAAAACTAGCAAAACCAGGACAGACAGACCAACAGAAGTTGCAATTGCTATTTGTCACTTGGTAAATACCAAGTGCCATAATATTGATTCAATCTCCAAACAAACCTAGTATAATGTAATAACCTAAATATAACATAAAAATCTCCTAAAAAACTACGTGTTTCCAAAAGAGATATATAATTAAAAATATCTAAAGTAAAGTTAGATAAAACAACTAATATCTCCTAGGGAGATATTTTTGAACTAAAAATCTTCTAATATAACCTAATAAACTAAATACTGAAAGTAATACTTACAGATTTTCAAATGTAACTACAATTTCTGTATCAGTAACATCTGTTAAGAAAGCCTAAAAAAATAAAGAACAATTGAAAAGGAAAATTTTACACAGGCCAAATAATTTTTTTTTTTCAAAATCACACCCCTCCGACTCAGGATTATTTAGATCAGGATATTTTTGTTTTAACTTGTGTATATGTAAATGACATACCCTAATCTATTGAAAATGTGATTAACACAAAGCTTTTTAGATTCAATGAAGGACAGCAGCTACTTTGAATGGATGGATTAACATCTATGACTAGAAATTATTAACTTTTGAAACTGCCATTGGACAGAGAAAAGATGGTGCAGTAAACTAATGTTTTCTGAAAACCCAATGAGCAAATGGCTAACCAGTGTGTCATTGAATGGATGGAACATGGAAAGAAGTAAAAATGTAAGCAATGTTTAAGCTAGTAAATTAGAAAAAAAATGAGACGTTTTTTTTATTCATTTGATACTTGTGATTTATCATCCTGTAAAAAAAAAAAAAAAAAAAAAAAAAAAAAAAAAAAATCAGAAGAGCACTAGACTTAAAAGGTTTAAAAAACTATGTTTTGAATACTACTTGTTAAAATACAAAAAAGGCCATGTTGGTTCAAAAATACTGAATTTTAATACATATAAAACTATATGAAATGAACAACTGAGTAGGTTTTTTTCTCCTTTTTTAGGGTGGAATTGTCTTAAAGCTACAAAGGAGACAGAAAAAATGTTTTATTTCATTTTAGATGGCATACTCATATGAGAAATTAATAAAAGACAAAGAAAGAGAGTAGAGAATATAGAAACAGTAGAGAAAAAGTAGAGAATATAGAGTAGAGAGTAGAGAAACAGACAGATGAATAAAGCAACATATAGCATTTATGCTAATAAAATGCAAAACAGAAAAGTTCACTAGATGGTTAACAAAAGAGTTTCTGCGGCATTGTTGTTTGCAAACTAGATAGTTAACAGAATTGTTTCTGGGGCAACAACTTTTTCCAGCTAGTTGGAAAAGGAAATATTTTTTTGGGTCAAAGTTTTTCATCAGCTAGGTGGTTAATAAAAACATTTCTTGGGAAGAGTTACTTGCCAACTAGATGGTTAATAAAAGTGTTTCTGTGGCAATGTTTGTCTCTAGCTAGTTGGAAAGACAGTGTTTCTGGGGGAAAATTACTTGTCAACTAGTTAGAAAAGGAATAGTTTTCTGGGGCAAATTTTCTTGTGAACTAGCTGACAAATTTGAGTATTGCTATAGAGATTGCCAAATTATCCAACTAGATGGCAAAAATATTTGTATTTATAGGGAGATTGGATAGTACCTTTTTATATAGGCTTACATGCTATTTTTTTCCATTAGTCAAATGGTGTACATCCCTTGGAAAGGTATCACTTATTGCCCACTTTCAGAATCTTATAAGCTCCACTGTGGCATATGCAAAAGTTCTTTGACAATGAGCATCTTCCACTCAATGTTGAACAAAGCAATATTTTTGTATATGAAACTGAAGGATTCAACCTTCCTCTCACATGAATTGCAAGCATTGTTTTACTTTTAGGTGTGGCAAATTCTATACTATCAGAGCACTGGGAAGCAATTACAAGATACTCTCAAATTACTGATACAATGGGCAGACAGGTGTTTGACAGAATTAAATGGTTTCTTCATTTTTGTGACAATAATAAAGCTAAGAAACTCAAGGAGCAAGGGAACAAAATCAAGCCACTTCTTTCAGGTTACCTTCACTTAAATATTCATGAAGTTACTCCCAAAGAACACCATTTGACAGATGATCAAATGATTCATTCTAAGGGAAGGAGTGCCTTGCAGCAGTATCTGCCAAAGAAACCAACTAAATGGGAAATACAGGTGTTTATAAAAGTAGGTCTCTCAGGTCTTATACATAATTTTGAAGTTTATTAAGGAAATTGAACTCTTTCAGACAACAACATATAGCCAGACCTTAGAATGGCATGAAACAGAGTTCTACAGCTTCTTCTTTTGTGAGCAATTTAATTATACAAGATCTGTAGGGGGATCACTATTTCCAAAGTCTGGTCCTCATGAGTTTGCTCAAACTGAAAGGTTTTCTGTTTGTTGGAGCATTGATCAAAGTCTAATTAAAAGGGTTGCCCTGTCATGCTGACAGAGATGTGTCAAACACAACTTTGGATACAGAAATGGCACATGAAATTTTTTTGCTTGCTCATTGATACAGCCATCTGTAACAGCTGTCTACTTTTCAATTCAGATATCAGAGCATTTACTTCAAGAACAAAACAATTAATAGTACTGCAAGCATTTTGGTCCAAAGTTGCTGCAGGACTTTATACATCTGCTTGTGGAATGTATCAGCATAAAAGTAGGAGACCTTCAGAAGATTTAGAAGAGTCTGGAGTCCAATGTGCAGCAATAAAAGAATCCAATTACGTATTTCCAAGGTTGTTACTAGTCAAAACGTTTGGGGGGGGCAAGGGATTTTACTGAATGGCTGGTCATTTTTACCAACTGTTTTTGTCAACAACTAGTACAATGTCCATTTCAGATACAATATATAAATCACTCCACAAGTCAGCAAAACTGCTACATTTACCACCTGAGATTTAGATTTCAGTACATATCATGCCACTACGCTAATGCTCTTTATCTAACCAAATGGAAAATTATGGCAACATCTGTAAACCTATGGCAGGAGTCAGTAAAACTGACTCCATGGTGCTTTGCTTTACTATTTTACTGACTTATTTTTTTTTCATGTGACTAAAACATTGCCCCCCCTCCCATGCATGACAATCCTTTCCATATCTACAAAGTCAGATTGAATTGATCACTGGCCAAGGAAAACCAAAGAAATCAGTGGGTTTTTTTTTTAGCAATGTTTCTAATAAACCATTTTTTTCAATGATAGAACTAATGGATCACTTGGATAAAATTCAGAATTTTCCCAAGGTCTAATAACAGTTCATGAGGGGTTAAATACCTGATTAACTAATTGGGAAGTTAAAAACTTCATGAATACCAATCAAGGTAAATGTCTAGGGTTAAAAAATGTTTATGCAATGGTTTTCTAGCCAAGTACTATACAAAGTATATTGAGATAAATTCAAATGCATATATTATAGATCAGAGAGTTTCATTAAGAGACTTCAAACTTCATAGCCTTTCATTTGATCAAGATCTGGAAATGGTGTCCTCGAGCAATCAAAACTCTTTAGTTGCTTTCATCTTGCCTCTTTTTCACTGCTTATAAATTTTTGGTGAAGCCACTAGGCCTATTAGAATACAGTACTTTACTTCAGTTTGATGCTCCTTGAACAAATATGTGTAAAACAGAAAATCAGGGCATAAACTTAGTACAAAAAAGGTCTGCATTGCATATACTTCTGCCAGATCTATACTATTACCTTACCTTAAACCACAGCTTGGAGTGATATAAGGATTTTCCATGCTTGTGATGCTCCAGTGATGAAAAAAAAATTCGTTTAAAGGAACTCCTAGCAGAGCCATTCCTTATCAAGGTGGGACTTGAAAGTATCAGTTAGAGTTGCAGAAACTGTTTCCTTAGACAGTTGATTCTACAGATTGATGACTCTTTGGCTGAATAAATGACTTCTATTTCTCCTTGTGGAGTGCTGCAAGGGGAGCTTCATTAAATGTCCTCTAGTACCAGAATACAAGGGCTGTGCAAAGAGACTAGGAAGGGTGTGTTTAGAAAGGATTTTTTTTTTATTAAAATAATTTCACCCCTTTTCCTTTGGTATGTCAGTGTTGGCAGCCTCAAACAATGTAGTCTTTCTTTGTAGGGAAATTTATTCATGCTGCTAACCATCTTAGTGGCATGATGCTGGACATCCTCAAGCAACTTCTTATCTTTTTTGAAAAAAGGGGCTACCAATGACATTCTGACCTCCAGACATGGTTGTACAAGTGCCTTATATAACTTCATAAGAACTCTTGGGTGTTGGCTGGAGATGGTTCTTTTTATGATACCAAGGGATTTATTTGCAGAAGATGAAACAGACTTAGCATGGCTACTAAAACTTTCATTTTTAAGATCTCTTTCATCAGAAACAGCAAAAAGGAAGTTGCCTTGAAGGAAATACTTATGATGCTTGTTGTGTTTGCCAAAATGGATGACATGTCATTTGTCAATATTAAAAGTAAGGAGCCACTTATTTGCCCATCTTCCTAGACTGTCAAGATCTGTTTGAATTGATTGCTGGTCAGAGGGAGTAGCTGCTTTTCCAACTAGTTTTGAGTCATCAGCATAAAGGGTAACAAGATTTGAAAGAAGGGTTGGTAGATTGTTAACATAGAAGTTGAAAAGTGTTGGTGCAAGAATAGTGCCCTGGGGCATGCCACTTCATACAGTTGTGGGAGAAGAATAATGAGGAGTTCCTTGTGAATCAAAAACTCTGACACTCTGTGATCTTTCAGAGAGGAAGCCAATCCATTGTACAACACCTTCATTGACATCTACAGCCTTCAGCTTGATTATGAGGAATTCACAACAAACCTTGTCAATTGTTTTGAACAGATCAAGAAGAATCATGTTGACAGGAATACCCTAATCCAGCAGTGTAGTCACCAATTCATATGTTTGGATAAGTTTAGTGTCCACAGTTCTACCAGATCTGATCCATGTTGTGATGAGGAGAGGATGTTATTGACCTCAAGATGTTCAATTAAATTACCTTAAATGGCAGCTTGGAGCGATATAAGGATTATCCATCCTTGTGATGCTCCATGAGAAAAAAAAAAGAATTCGTTTGGTGTAGATTGTGTCTGTTAGATTAGACTCTTGTGGAGGACTCTGCAGCTTTCCAATTGTAAAGGAACTCCTGGCAGAGCCATTCCCTATCAAGGTGGGACTTGAACATGTCAATTGAAGTAGCAGAAACTGTTTCTTCAGAGAGCTGGTTCCACCTATTGATGATTCTTTGGCTGAAGAAGTGGCTTCTATGTCTACTCGTGGAACGCTGCATGGAGAGCTTCAAAAAATGTCCTCTAGTACCAGAAAGCAAGGGCTGTGCAAAGAGACCGGGAAGGGTATTTTTAGAGAGGATTTTTTTGGTTAAAATAATGTCATCCCTTTTCCGTTGGTATGTCAGCGTCGGCAGCTTCAAACGACGTAGTCTTTCTTTGTATGGAAATTTATTCATGTTGGTAACCATCTTAGTGGCACAACGCTGGACATCCTCAAGCAACTTCCAATCTTTTTTTTTTGAAGAAAGGGGCTGTCAATGACATTCCAACCTCCAGGCGTGGACGTACAAGCACCTCATATAACTTCATAAGAACTCTAGGGTGTCTCTAGGGTGGCTGGAGATGGTTCTTTTTATGATACCGAGGGTTTTATTTGCAGAAGATGAAACAAACTTAGCATGGCTGCTAAACTTTAATTGGTGATCTACAATAACCCCAAGATCTCTTTCATTGGAAACAACAGAAAGGAAGTTGTCTTGAAGGAAATACTTATGATGCTTGTTATTTTTGCTAAAATGAATTACATGGCATTTGTCAACATTGAAAGTCAGAAGCCACATGTTAGCCCATCTTTCTAGACTATCAAGATCTGTTTGAATTGATTGCTGATCGGAGGGAGTAGCTGCTTTTAAAGGGTAACAAGATTTGAAAGAAGGGTTGGTAGATTGTTAACATAGAAGTTGAAAAGTGTTGGTCCAAGAATAGTGCCCTGGGGCATGCCACTTAATACAGTTGTGGGAGAAGAATAATGAGGAGTTCCTTGTGAATCAAAAACTCTGACACTCTGTGAAATTCAGAGAGAAAGCCCATAATCCACTGTACAACACATTCATAGACATCTGCAGCCTTCAGTTTGATTATGAGGAATTCACAACAAACCTTGTCAATTGATTTGGACAGATCAAGAAGAATCTGACCATGTACAAAATATCCAAATATATGAACTGGGTACAGGATTCATCTTATTGCCAGTTTGATTTAAAGCAGTGGTTACACATTTCTTTATTGTGTTGAATCTTGTGATAGTATCAATCTTCTTTGTTATTAAATAAAAAAGACCAAGTTTTTTTCTACTGAAAGTAAGGAGCACCATTAAAATGAACTGAAAGTATTCTGAATATAAGGGAGGGGGTAGAGCTTCCCCTTCTTCAATACTTTAAAAAGAAGTTTTTCAGTACTTTTAAAAAAGGTTCTGATACTAATTAAATGACCCTTATGTTTCAAGAATGTTTGTTTAATTTCTCATCATTTTTCAAATAATCCCAGGAAATCCATTCTCCTTCTATTTAAAATCCCTCTCCCCCCATGAACTTACCCTTAATAATTCTATCCTTGCTGCAAACTCCCCCAGAAAATTTCTTATAGACAATTCTACCTGAAAAACCCTCCTGAACATACTTTCAATTGAAGAAACAACTGTTTTTTTAAATTAACTTATAATTATTTTTCAGGTCATGGCAGAATCTTACCTAAGCTTAAATTTTCCCTTGAAACCACTCCCTGCCCCCCTCCCCTCAATAGAAAGTTGCTACTGCAGTTTTCCCCTGAAAAATTCCCCCAGAATAAAAATACCCAAGAAAATTTCAACTCTATTGAATATTTTCCATGGAAAGTTTGTCAGTAAATGCTTAGTTTCATCACAAGCTATCTAAACTGGAAACTATGCTGCAAAGCAATGCAAAAATATGAACAGCAAAATATTTACCTAGCCTAGGCCTACTAATTTTATTTGTTGGCCTGTTCCTTTCTGAACAATAGCCATTAGATATGTTGACTACCTAAATGAGGTACAAAAAATGTGTTTCAAACCTCAAAACCATGTTTAATCCTGACTGAAATGCTTTGAAGAGTTCAGAAAACAATATCAAATAGGCCTATGGAAAAATTATAGAGGCATATAACTTCAAATCCTACTTAAATTAGTGGAACTGTGTTTCTAAATCCTACAGTCAATGAAAGGTAGCCAAGGGTAAAATCAAAGCAAATTGGAGAAAAAGCACATTTTTTTCTATAAAACCTAGAAGCACAGTCTTCAATGCATATGCAATCCTCTGAGCCTAAGAAAGAGAGAAGAGGTAATCTAGAGACAGAATGTTGAAAACACCTCAGCAAAATTTTGGTGCCTTATTTATTCCTGATAGGTTATTCATACTCATAACTTGTTTTAGCTCCAAGGTAGCAAAAGACCTTCCATCTAGAATTTTGCCAGAATCTTAGCCGTATTTTAAATGAGCTTAGAAACTCAGCAAATTAAAATGTTATCTTTAGCCTTGCTTATAGGCTACATGGGTTCAGAAATAGCCTATACTGCAAGGGCCTTATTTTAACAAACCACTAAAAATTTCAAAGTACCTCATAATAGGCTTCATCATCTAATTTAACTTCTATAAACAGATCCTCCATTAATAAGAGGACCAATACAATAATTTATGACTTCTACAGCTCTACTTCGAAGTTCAAAGGTTTTAATTGACAGAATAGAAAATTGAAATCCCTAAAAGGTCTAGGGTGTGTTCCAGGGACTTACTGTAGTAACCGAATGGTTACTATTTCCGTTCCTAGCGAGAAAATGGTTACTGCCCAACCCACTGGGAACGAGAATAGTTACTGCCGGCAGTAACCGCAGTAAGTGATTTTCTTACCGTGCTCAAAAGAATGGTTAGCGCAGTAAGTACATAATTCACCTTCTTCAATAAAAATCTCATTCAACAAAAAATAAATATGGACAAGAATGAAGTAATGGAATATGAAGTTATTTGCTTGGAAGAAGGTGGGACAGTGATTTTGCAAAAGAAAGAGGGATCTGAGCCAGGTTAGTAAATCACCATATTTTGGGATCAACATTAAAGGACACCCTGAGTAGTAGGCTATCTATTAGCAAGTAGGTTAAATCAATGAAAAACTTATTATTTAATTTAAAGTTTTCAATGTTTTCTGGCATATCCAGGCAAAATTATTACCTTAAATTGCCATTTGGAATCATTCTAAGGATTGACTTCTTCCAGGTAACATTGAGGCTCCATTAAATTGCCACATGGTAGCATTTTAAGCATTAACTCCCTTTAGGCTCTGTAAACAGGCCTAGGTGAAGTATTACAGATAAGTTGAGGATTTATGGGCTGCCAAATCATTATTCTGTGACTGTCTTTAATCCTATTGAAGAAGTAGGCTAGGGTAGACTATTCAGAGTCTATTCCAAAGGATGGTAATTTTATCCAGTAAAATTCTAGTTGATTGAGACTTCTTGCTATCACTGAAATGGGTTAGGTTAGGAAAATGAAACTTTCAGGGATGGGTCTACAGGCTAAAGTATGTCCTGGGAAGGTTTTTCAAGGTACACATCTCTACTCATTCTTGCTCTAGAGGGCCTTGATCTTTGATGACCTTCAAAAATATTTATAGCAGAAGTTACATGTTTCCCATTGATTCTGCCAATCTATCCCTCAACCTTTAACTCCCTGTTAATTGAAGCAACTGTAAACAAAGCAAGAATGGGGGAAAAGGTAACAGGTGACAAAATACATTGGAACTACATAATTTTGGCTATATATTTGCACATTAGGCAGGTTGGAGGTAAATTATAGTATAGAGATGCATGCTTTTCCCTTTGGTATGTAGGCTAAGTAGAAGGTCACTTGTACCTGATGCCATCCATGTTGTTTTTAGTTGGATGGGAAACATCCAAAGAAAGTTTCCTTTGAAAAGGAAAGGTGAGAATGCCCAAAAGTGAGATTGAATTTGTCAAAGCTTGGAGGTTTGCCCCTTCAGTCTGTTTAAAGGAAAATGGATTCATAATTGAAGCTTTGTTCATTTCAATCTTAAGGGTGACCTATATTTGTGACAATTCATTAAATGGTTGCAAAGGGGTACTTTTGTTTATTCATTTGTCTTCTTTATTTTCTAACAGTTTTTTTAATCTTTAAATTGATATCCATTTCTTACAAATTTTTATTGATACCAGAGGTTCATTTGCAAGTTTTCACCTACTTTGTAATCCCTGGTCTCACAATTACATTTAAATTTACTGAAGCTAGGAAACATAGAGCTACTATCTATTTAATGAAAATCAATGGATATAAGTAGGTTTTATTGTATTTAAGCCCTAGGGCCATGGCAATTAAAGACAAATTAAAGAAGATTAACTTTAAAATACTGGACATTAAATAAGCATGATAGTCACAAAGAAAAACAAATAACAAAATTATACTTCTGTGTTCAGTTGCCAACCTGAGCAACAGTCATAAATTTTTTTAATCTTGCAGAACATTCACCCCAATTATATTCACAAGCTGTCTCTCATGACCCACACTCTTGTCCATACATCCACATTTCAGGGAAATAGAAGGACCATCATACTGGTATTCTTCATTTTTACTTATATTTAATGGGTTTGAAAGAAAGTTTCTATGGCTAAGTCAGTAGGCCAGTAAAGGACCTGGTGGTCCTTTAGCCAGGTAGTGCAATAGGAAGCTAGGGACCAGCCAGCCTATGCTCTTGCATGCCCTTCCTTCCTACTGTCCCTAGATTTCCATCTGTACTCATTTAAAGTTAGGCCAATTCTAGCTGAGGTTAGTCATATCACCAACCCCTATCCAAAACAAAATAAACTGACAATGCCAGGAATTAAACCTGTACCCCTTGGACAAAGCATTCCAGCCAAAAGTGCCTACCACTTAGCAAGGAACACAAATTTGACCAGAGAACAATAATTATTTTAAAAAAAGTAGAATATTGAAAAAAAAATTGCTATAGTTGTCCCACTACTATCCTGTAAATGCTATAGGCCCATTTTATTTAGACAAATCAATTTAAGACAGGTATCAACAAAACTCCATCAGGGATTGTATATGCTAAAGATACAATCAAGCTATTTGAATGCTTAGTTATGTGATATTCTTGTCTTCAAATAATAAGAAACAGAAAAAGTATATGATCTATTTATTTTTCACCAGCTCATTTGAGCAAAATCATTTGTGACAGCCAAATGCCCATGGTTGGCTTAGAACCTCTCTAAATGCTCTGAAACAGAAGGAATAAAGAATTATACTAATCAGCATTAAACTGTCCCTTAAATTTAAACACGTGCGTTTAATTCGAAAATGACGCTACTGCTAGTCAGCTTACTGTGCCGTTCCCACTGGCTCTACCGCAGTTAGAAATGGGCAGTTACCGCACAGTTACTGCAGTTACTGAAAAATCGTCAGCTGGAACACACCCCTAATAATTATGCAGTAAAACCCAGCATTTGTCGGGAAAGTAACCCTTAGTTCACACTGCTGCGTCAATCCCGACACGATTTTTTGCCTGTCGGAAGAGACGTACGACAGAATCGGATGGAGTGTTCACACTGAAACGCAGACTTTTGCGTCGTTGCGACAAGCTCTATTCTATAGTTCCCACTGCTGCGTCAAATCGGACACGATTTTTCAAATCAGATTTTCAAACTGAAGCAATGAGAGCATTAAGCCAAATCCAGAAGAAGGCTATTGCAGCGTATCTTCTGAATAAGCGAAGAAAGCAGGCAAGTTGTTGCTTTTAGGTTTACATAGGATATATAGCTAAAGTTGGGTCACCAGTTTTTTGGAGAATCCTGTATGACAGGGATGACTGAAGCTGGAAAATAGAAATATTTCAGCTCTCGACAGTGGGGTCCACAAGTTTTTTTGGGTAACCACTCTCTTGACAGGCCATTATTCTAATGGTTGATGGCCTATTCTTAAAATCTGGGTGATCTCTCTATGGACTGATGACCTAGTTTGGAATGTGGGTGATCAGTCTATAGAGTGATTGCCTATTCTCTAAATCCTCTCTATGGACTGATGCCCCAGGTTGGGTTATCAGCTCACAGAGAGGTCACCTAGTCCAGGCCACCAGTTCTTAGAGAGGTCACCTTAGATTTGGACAATTGAAGGATGGGCTATCAGTCCCTGGCATTATTACCTATCAAAATAGTGGTCATCGAGAAAGTTTTCCTTCCAAAATAAAATTTTCCTAGACAGTAATTATTTAATCCTCTATGGATTTTCCCTGGGCAGACGAATCATCCAAAGAACCTGGTGCACAACTGTTGGTAGATGGATAAGTCAGTTTAACAAGCAAGAGAGAAAAAAAGTGCAGCTATGATCTTAATTTGCTAATATTACTTGCTGTATGCACTTAGTACTGTACTTGCAATTTTCATAGTTTCTTGTTAATCTTCTTCTCAGTTCTTTTTTACCTTAATTTTTGTAATTTTCTTGTTTCTTTACCACTGCAATGGAATTCTATGAACCTGTTCTTTGTCTTTGTAATATGCCTTTACTGCATTTTGGATATACCTGTCAGCTTCTCTTTGATACTGTACAATAGCATCCTTATTCAGATCAGGTTGCATGTAGCTTTTTCTAAATGTTAGCAAGTCACTTATACCTTATGCTGTCTCTGCTAAAGCTGGGTCACCATTTTTTTTAGAATCTTGTATGACAGGGATGAATGAAGCTGGAAAATAGAAATATTTGTTCTAGACAGTGGGGTCCACAAGTTTTTCTGGGTAACCGCTCATTTAACAGGTCATTATTTTAGGGATTGGTGGCTCATTCTTGGTCTGGGTGATCTCTCTATAAAGTGTTGACCTAGTCTGAAATATGGGTGATCAGTCTATAGAGTGATGGCCTATTTTCTAAATCTGGGTAACATCTCTATGGACTGATGACCCTGTCTGGGTTATCAGTTCACAGAGAGGTCACCTAGAGCAGGCCATCAGCCCCTGGAATTATCACCTATCAAAAAAGTGGTCATCCAGAAAATTTTCTGGACCCAAATGGTTCTACAGACCTAAGAAAGTATTAACTTGATCAGTGACACCTCCCTGACCCTCTTATAGTTCAATAGAATAGGTAACAGGACTTACAGTTTTCTCGACAGAGATATTCAAAGGTTTTCCTTCCAAAATCAGATTCTCCTAGACAGTAATTATTTACTCCTCTATGGGATTTCCCTGGGCAGAAGAATCCTCCAAAGAACCTGGTGCACAACTGTTGCAAAATGGATGTGTTAGTTTAACAAGCATGAGAGAAAAAAAAAGTGCAGCTATGATCTCATTAATTTGCTAATAGTACTTGCTGTATGTACTTAGTACTGTACTTGCAATTTTCAAATTTTCTTTTTAATCTTCTTCTTAGTTCTTTATCTTAATTTTTGCAATTTTCTAGTTTCTTTACCACTCCAACGGTATACTATGAACCTGTTCCTGTAGGTTCTTGTTCTTTGTAATGTGCCTTTACTGCAATAGGGATATACTTGTAGGCTTCTCTTTGATACTCTACAATAGCATCTTTATTTAGATCAGGTTGCATGTAGCTTTTTCTAAATGTATGCAAGTCTCTTAAGTCTTGAAAGTAAGTTACTGCTTTACATCCCGGTATAAATCACTAAACAAAGCTGGGTACAGGCTACGCTAAATGTATGAAAGTCTCTTGAAAGTAAGTTACTGCTTTACATCCCGGTATAAATCACTAAACAAAGCTGGGTACAGGCTATGCTAAATGTATGAAAGTCTCTTAAGTCTTGAAAGTAAGTTACTGCTTTACATCTCGGTATAAATCACTAAACAAAGCTGGGTACAGGCTATGCTGCAAAAGGCTCATAATAACCTCATCTACAGAAAAACAGCTAAGAAAAATAATGGATTTAAAAAAAATTGTAGTTTGCCCTTTGCTATTTTGCAACAATTATAAGTGTTTCCTGTTTCACTTTGCTTGTCAAGGGCTTGAAAATGTTCACTATCAAAGACCTATTCCAGCTTTCTTTTAATAGAGACCTATGTTTATATTCTTTGTTTCTTATAGGAGCAGCTATATGGAAGTGCAAAACAAGCTACACGGAGGTGGTGGGTCAGACCAGTCCTTAGAAAAAGAGAAACAGATGGTGCCTTCAGCAAATTGGTGCAGGATCTAGAAAAGGAAGATCCACAATGGTATTTCGAATACCTTAGAATGACTCCTACAAAATTCAAGGAACTCTTAGCAATTGTTAAAAGTAAGATTGAGAAGAAACATACCAATTGGAGGAGACCTATTTCAGCAGCTACGAGACTTGCACTGACGATCAGGCATCTTGCCACAGGAGAGTCAAAGAGGTCTTTGTCCTACCAGTATTTGATTGGCCGTTCGACAGTCACTCTTATAGTGGCAGAAACGACAGAGGCCATTTGGACTAGCATGAAAAGCCAATGTTTGAAGCCACCAACCCAATCCACGTTCCAGACAATCGCTGACAAGTTTCTGAGGCGGTGGGACTTTCCAAATTGCATAGGAGCAATTGATGGAAAATATATCAGGTTGAGATGCCCAGAAAACAGTGGCTCTACGTATTTCTGCCACAAGAGATTCTTTAGTGTTGTACTGATGGCAGTTGTTGATGCTGACTATAAGTTTCAGTTTGTAGACGTTGGAGCAGAGGGTAGTGCTGGTGACTCAAGTATATTTGCCAGGTCATCGTTTGGGTGTGCCATTCTGAACGGAACAATTGAAACTCCTGAGCCTAAGCCCATCCCTAATGGGACCATCTTACCACATTTTTTCGTAGCTGACGAGGCATTCCCCTTGAAAATGAACATAATGAGACCATTTCCAGGTGGCTTGAGTGTAGCTGACAGGCAGAAAAGGGTCTACAATTACCGTTTGTCTCGAACTCACTTGGTTGTAGAAAACGCATTTGGAATCTTAGCTGCACGCTGGCGTATTTTTTACTCACCTATTAATTGCAAACTTGAAACAGTTGATTCAATAGTCAAAGCTTGCTGTTGCTTGCATAATTTCGTAATGAACGAGAACTCGCAGTATTGTCCAATTAACTTCGTAGATGCCCAGAGTGGAAACAGGGAGATTATCCCTGGAGCCTGGAGAACCATGGTCTCTGATAACTGGCTTCAGCGGCAGCAACGTCAGGGAGCAAACAATTTCGCAGTTACTCCCATGACAATAAGGACGAAATTTCTGGAATACTTCAATTCAGGGCAGGGCGCCCTACCATGGCAGGAAGAGTACCTGTTTGGATAATATTCTCATGCTTAGTTTCTCCATTTTCAGTAGGCCTATTTATGTACATAGTTCTGTTCTTGGTTATATGCTCAGAGCATCATTTCTCCTCTTCCTTTCAGTGCATTCCTTCTTTTTTGTATAATACAAGTTGATCTGAAGCAGCAAAATATAAGCAAACAGCCGAGTCAAACGCTGGTTAATGGCGCAAAAATTTTTGTAGGTCAACCTTTTCAAGCTGCGCTTTTGCAGAAGCTATAGTTTTTGATATCACTCAAAAAGAACCTGCATTTTGTTCATTCTAGAGTTAACATGGTATCTAATACAACATTTACTTTACCCAAAAGGCAATTGCCGAATCTATGTTATTTAGAAGTCACCCAAAAAGAAGTTCTTCTATTTACCCAAATCAATAGCCCCAAACTGCTTTCTACTCAATCTGACAAAATGATATGGTCCTTCGACTTTCTTAGAAACTACAGTCAGGATACCAGGGAACGCAAATTGGCAAGATACTGAGTATCTGCCGAAACGTGGTAACAGATACCATGATACATTGAAAACTCCAACTAATAAACCTGATATTTCTTGGTCCACTGAAATAAAAAAGAAGCTTTATATTCAAAAACAGTAAAAAATTAACTTAAAAAGAATAACTGACAGAACACTGCCATCAGTCGAGAGAGATCTGATCAATAGACAATTTGAAAAGAAGCTCCTGAATTTTAAATTTGATGAAAGCTTTCTTTTTGTCACTTGGTTTTTTAATATCTGCAGCAAGAACAAGACAAAACATCTCGTCTGGGTCTTGCTCCTTTCCAACAATACCGATCAGATCTCTCTCGAATTCTGACTTTGAACACTCTCCCTTCAAAGCTTTCTTTCTCTTCGGGGTGGGGGACTTGGGCTGAGCGAATGAGCACGACGATGTCCTGCCATTTGGGGATTCAAACAAGATAGGATTCGTTTCTTCCACAGAGTCTAACTGGACCTGGCCACTGTCTTCATATGTGACATTTTCTTCGGGTTCCTCTGTTTCTTGGATCTCTCCGCCTGACCCAACTTCAACCTTAAAAAAGTAAAATTACATCCAAATGACCTATTTACCGATTAAGCTGATAACCGTTTATCAGTCTGCTCTTAACTGTTCATGTTTGTCTTTAAAGTGGCAAAAAATGCAGTAGTACAGCAGACGCTAGCAAAAACATAAGACATAAAAAATACTTGAAAAAGATAAAGGCTTTCAATGACACAGCCACAAATACATTTAACTAATCCTGAAGTTTTTAGCCCCATTGATAATATCATTACGCGGTGTTGGAACGCGTGATATAATATTCCTTGTAGCATCAACAATCCCAAGAGAAGAAAGATCAATGGTATATTAATGAGTTTCAGGCCTTCAGTTTTGTAAATATATTCATCCTTCCATATATTCTGGATGCCTTCTTGCGGTTTCCATTGTTCTGCTCGTAGTTAACTACTATCCAGAATGGGAATATTGTGTAATTGAATATAGCGGGTGAACTGGCAGTCAGAATTGAATTAAAATTGGACCAAAGATGTGTAATGGCCCATGGTCCAAATCAAGTTGTAGGATGAAGACCCTAGCTCAAACAAGAGCTAAGAGCTCACATGGCACTTGTGACGAAGCAAGAAGAGCTACAAGCTAAGAGCTCATTTGGTATGAGCTATAACAAAATTCTAAGAATCAATAGATTGATTTATAAGGAAAATTAGAGGCTTAGTACCGGTCAGGATTTAAAATAAGAGCCCTGAGTCATAAAGTCCTTCAAAATATCAAAATTCATTAAGATCCGATCACCCACTCGTAAGTTATAAATACATAATTTTTCCTCTCCCTTTAGCCCCCCAGATGGTCGAATAGGGGAAAACGACATCATCGAGTCAATTTGTTCAGCTCCCTGACACGCCTACCAATTTTCATTATCCTACCACGTCCAGAAGCACCAAACTCCCCAAATCACTAAACCCCCCCCCAACTCCCCCAAAGAGAGCAAATCCAGTACGGTTATGTCAATCACGTATCAAAGACATTTGCTTATTCTATCCACCAAGCTTCCTCATGATTCCTCCACTCCAAGTGTTTTAGTGTTTTCTAAGACCCCCCCCCGCCCCAACTTCTCCCAATTTCAAAAGATCTGGTCAGGATTTGAAATAAGAGCTCTGAAACATGAAATCCTTCTAAATATCAAACTTCATTAAGATCCGATCACCTATTTGTAAGACAAAAATAACCCAATTTACACGTTTTCCAAGAATTCCGGTTTCCCCCTCGAACTCCCCCGAATGTCACAGGATCTGGTCGGAATTTAAAATTAGAGCTTTAAAGGACCAGATCCTTCTAAATATTAAATTTCACTAAGATCTGGTCACCTTTTTGTAAGTTAGAAATACTTCAATTTTCAAAATTATCCCCCCCCAACTCCACCAAAGAGAGCAGATCCGGTCTGGTTATGTCACTCATGTATCTTAGACAGGTTTTTATTCTTCCCATCCAGTTTCATCCTGATCTCTCTGCTTAAAAGTATTTTCTAAGATTTCTGCCCCCCCCCCAATGACGCTGGATCCGGTTGAGATTTAAAATAAGAGATCTGAGTTACGAGGTCCTCCTAAATATGAAGTTTCATGAAGATCCGATCACTCCTTTGTAAGTTAAAAATACGTCATTTGATCTAATTTTTCATAATTATCCCCCCCCCATAGAGCGGGTCCGTTCCAATTATGTAAATCACGTATCTAAGACTTCTGCTTATTTTTCCTAACAATTTTTATCCCAATCCCTCCAATCTAAGCGTCTTCCATGATTTTAGGTTCCCCCAACTCCAACCTCCCTCCAATGTCACCAGATCCGGTCGGGATTTAAAATAAGAGCTTTGAGACACGCTATCCTTCTAAATATCAAATTTCATTGAGATCTGATCACCCATTCGTAAGATAAAAGTACCTAACTCCTCCCCCCAATGTCACCAGATCCAGTCGGGATTTAAAATAACAGCTCTGAGACACGATATATTTCCAAACATCCAATTTCATTAAGATCTGATCAACCATTAGTAATTTAAAAATACTTCAATTTTTTCCATTTTTATGGCACCAAGTGCCATAAAAAGCCAAAGAGGAGGGAGTTTTAAGAGTTGAAATAAAAAGGAGTTTCTTGCTTGGTATACCTCTTAAAAGCGTTGGCAGATTTATTAGAAAATAAAACCAGATATGCCTTGCATTGTGACACATTCAGTTATGATATGAAGACTCTAGCTCAAGTAGGGCAAGGAAAAGTCGGATTTAAACATTGAAAAAGTTTAAATATTGATTTAGTTTATTCTAACTTATGGAGTTGTAACTTTGATCAAGAATTTGAGAAAATATGCCCAACATGAC
This sequence comes from Artemia franciscana, assembly GCF_032884065.1. Classification (NCBI taxonomy): domain Eukaryota; kingdom Metazoa; phylum Arthropoda; class Branchiopoda; order Anostraca; family Artemiidae; genus Artemia; species Artemia franciscana. Next base: position 32,864,751 of record NC_088883.1, read on the forward strand.
ACATAATTCCAAGTTCTGAGATGAATAACTCAAATAGGGCGAGGGGAAGGGTGTTTAAAAAGTTAAAAAATTTAGTCTTACTTATAAAAAGTTACAAGCCAGAGAAAATTTGCCTTACTTTGGAAAATAGGAGGAGGGACCCCTAAAAGTCATAGAATTTTAACGAAAATCACACCATCACATTCAGCGCATCAGAGAACCCTATTGTAGTAGTTTTAAGCTCCTATCTACAAAAATGTGGAACTTTTGCATTTTCACCAGAAGACCAATCAGGTGCCTGTTTAATTTTTTGATGTTTAATCTTTTATTATATGGCCTTTCTGATTTAGGGGTCATTCTTAAAGAATTGGAATAAAATTTGAGCTTTAGTGTAATGAGCGAGGTATTAACGAGGGGACAAACACCCTCATATACATAATAAAAATATACGAATATAGAAGTTCGTTATGTAAGTTAATTCTTAAATTATGTATATTTTTTACTAATAAAAACGTCTGTTAAAAATTAAAAGTTCTAGTTGCCTTTTTAAGTAACCGAAAAATTGGAGGGCAACTAAACCTCCTCCCCCACCGCTTTTTTCTCAAAATCGTCTGATCAAAACAAAGAGAAAGCCATTTAGCCAAAAAAAAGAATTAATATGCAAATTTCATTTTAATAATTTATGTGTGAAGAGCCAGAATCAAACATGCATTAATTCAAAAACGTTCAGAAATTAAATAAAACAAACTAGTTTTTTTTAACTGAAAGTAAGGAGCAAAATTAAAACTTAAAATGAACAGAAATTACTCTGTGTACGAAAGGGGCTGTTCCCTTCTCAACGCCCCACTCTTTACGCTAAAGTTTGTTTACTGTTTAATAAAGTAAAATTGACAGAAAGAGTCAAACTTTAGTGTAAAGAGTGGGGCGTTGAGAAGAGAACAGCCCCTTTCATACACGGAGTAATTTCTGTTAGTTTTAAGCTTTAATGTTGGTCCTACTTTCAGTTAAAAAAAAAAAATAGTTTTTTTTCATTTAATCAGAACAAGAGCCAAGAGCTCATATGGCACTTGTGATGAGGTCAGAAGAGCCAAGAGCTTCTTCCCACCAAGTTTCAGTACGATCTCTCCACGAGGCCCTTCTAAATATCAAATTCCATTAAGATCTGATAAACCATTTGTAAGTTAAAAATACCTAATTTTTTCGTTTTAGTTAAAAATACCTTCATTTTCGTTTTTGTCAAAGTCTTCATCATAAATTTCTTAATGAAATATGGTTAGCGATATATTTGTGGCTTTAGGCTGATAATCAGTTGTTGTTGATTTTTTTTCACTTCTTGAAAATCACCCTTGTTTGGTTCTTAATTAACGTTTAATTTTTCGTTTTTGTCAAAGTCTTCATCATAAATTTCTTAATGAAATATGGTTGGTAGGCTATGGAATGCACAGACGTCCAAGCCATTTTAGGGTTACACCACCTTGCTGAATATTGATCATTTACAAATGTTATGAGAAAAAAAGTATAAAAAAAAAAAACTTACTTAATCTCTCAAATCCATGGGGACTGAAACTCCAAACTTGACAAACACAATAACTAAGATGTGTTTGTCAAGTTTGGAGTTTCAGTTTATAATTTATATTGTATCAGTATCAGTAAAATATTGAGTATTGAGCATTGAGTATTAAGTCCTTGGTCTGTTAAAAATTAAAAGTTCTAGTTGCCTTTTTAAGTAACCAAAAATTGGAGGGCAACTAGACCTCCTCCCCCACCACTTTTTTTTATCAAAATCGTCTGATCAAAACAAAGAGAAAGCCATTTAGCCAAAAAAAAAGAATTAATATGCAAAATTTCATTTTAATAATTTATGTGTGGAGAGCCAAAATCAAACATGCATTAATTCAAAAACGTTCAGAAATTAAATAAAACAAACTAGTTTTTTTTAACTGAAAGTAAGGAGCAAAATTAAAACTTAAAATGAACAGCAATTACTCTGTGTATGAAAGGGGCTGTTCCCTTGTCAACGCCCCACTCTTTACGCTAAAGTGTTTTTTTACTGTTTAATAAAGTAGAATTGACAGAAAAGAGTCAAACTTTAGTGTAAAGAGTGGGGCGTTGAGAAGAGAACACCCCCTTTCATACATGGAGTAATTTCTGTTAGTTTTAATGACGGTCGTTACTTTCAGTTTACAAAAAAACTAGTTTTTTTATTTAATCAGAACAAGAGCCAAGAGCTCATATGGCACTTGTGATGAGGTCAGAAGAGCCAAGAGCTTCTTCCCACCAAGTTTCATTACGATCTCTCCACGAGGCCCTTCTAAATATCAAATTCCATTAAGATCTGATAAACCATTTGTATGTTAAAAATACCTAATTTTTTCGTTTTAGTTAAAAATACCTTCATTTTCGTTTTTGTCAAAGTCTTCATCATAAATTTCTTAATGAAATATGGTTAGCGATATATTTATGGCTTTAGGCTGATAATCAGTTGTTGTTGTTTTTTTTTCACTTCTTGAAAATCACCCTTGTTTGGTTCTTAATTAACGCTTAATTTTTCGTTTTTGTCAAAGTCTTCATCATAAATTTCTTAATGAAATATGGTTAGCGATATATTTATGGCTTTAGGCTGATAATCAGTTGTTGTTGTTTTTTTTTCACTTCTTGAAAATCACCCTTGTTTGGTTCTTAATTAACGCTTAATTTTTCGTTTTTGTCAAAGTCTTCATCATAAATTTCTTAATGAAATATGGTTGGTAGGCTATGGAATGCACAGACGTCCAAGCCATTTTAGGGTTACACCACCTTGCTGAATATTGATCATTTACAAATGTTATGAGAAAAAAAGTATAGTAAAAAAAATACTTACTAATATCTCAAATCCATGGGGACTGAAACTCCAAACATGACAAACACAATAACTAAAGATATATTTGTCAAGTTTGGAGTTTCAGTTTATAATTTATATTGTATACCTAACCTGAAACTCCAAACTTGACAAACACATCTTTTGTTAAAGGGGGGTTGGGATTTGGTACACGGATCATATCCACTGATACAATTTATATTGTATCAGTATCAGTAAAATATTGAGCATTGAGTATTAAGTCCTTGGCAATGGAGTGAAGTGGTGAATTCTAGTAAGCTAAATCTAACTGCTTCGATCAATTCAATTCCTGATGATTCATGTGTTAATCATTACCCGGCAATTTTCAGTACAGTAAATTATACAGTCCATTCCGGGTTTTCTAGACTAATGTTGGAAAAAGCATCCAATATTCTGGTTACTATTATATGGAGATATAAACATCTATTGCACAATCTATGGCACAATTTAGCATATTGACTGGGACGATGCTATAGTGAACTGATACAATACACTGATACAATTTCAGTACGGTTCACTATAGCATCTTTCCAGTCAATGTGCTCCACAACAAAGAATTCACCACGGATTATCTGCAAATAAAAAAGGGAAATATTTACAAACATTTGCAAATCTATTTCGTAAGAATTAAAAGATGGAAGTTTTAGCATAAACTTAAATATAAACAATAATATGCACTCCCAATTCTGCAATGACAGACAAAGTTAGCCAACTACAGTTTTATTTTACAAAGATTAAAAGACGTAAGATTTAAGCATAAGCTTAAATATAAACAATAATATGCACTCCCAATTCTAAAAAAAAAAGTAAGCCAACTACACGGTTGGACATCATGTCCTATAGATGTGTTACATAGACTTGGGCGGGTCCATAGAGGGCTTGGCTTCCACTAAAGCAGACTTTCAACTGTAAATTTCGATTATAGCTTCAGCTTTGACCAACTCCTAGAAAAAACTGACTTCCCTTCCTTAGAACTAATGGTGTATTTACTTGACGGCTCAATAAGATTATTTGAACTTTAGACTATTTTGAAGAATATGGCTAAATCAAAATTCTAATCGAAAGTTCTTGGAAAGAAGGCAGGTATAGAGGGCATGAAAGGGAAACTTGTAGCCTTCTAACCACTTTAAAAAATACCCCTTAACATCTCCTGAAAGTTTCAACTTAATATCCTCAGCTGTTCTTAAACTGTTGCACATCTATCTTTTGATAAACTGGATGCACCTAGTGCCTTTTGATTTAGTTTAAGATACCCCTAAAAATTCTCCAAAGTTCTTAGGATCTTAAAAAGCTCTCCTAGTATCTTAGGATATTCACGCATTAAAAAAAACAGAACATCTGGGTAGGTCAGAATATATTTATATGTATATATATATATATATATATATATATATATATATATATATATATATATATATGTATATATATATATATATATATATATATATATATATATATATATATATATATATATATATATATATATATATATATATATATATATATATATATATATATATATATATATGTATATATATGTACATATATATATATATATATATATATAAGGTAAAGGTAAAGGATACGGCATTAGACTTTACAGTCCCTACCGGCGGTGCTGATCTCCGTTTCTTGGCCCTTCAGCCAGGAAGTACAATGGGGGGTTGGGGGCCAGCCATCCTGTGCTTGCGCACACCCTTCCTGTTTACCTTCCCCAGATTTCTCCAGGTACCCATTTAGAGCTGGGTCGACTCTGGCTAAGCTTACAGAGTCACGCCACTGACCCCCGTCCCAACTGAAGAATTGGGTACACCGGGATTCGAACCCGCGTCCTCTCAAACAAAGGATCCCGAATCCAGCGCACCAACCAACTCGGCCAACTCGGCCATATATATATATATATATATATATATATATATATATATATATATACTAGCTGTTGGGGTGGCGCTTCACGCCACCCCAACACCTAGTTGGTGGGGCGCTTCGCGCCCCCCCAAGCCCCCCCGCGCGCGTAAGTCGTTACGCGCCATATTAGTTACGTGCCATTGTAGTTGTGTCCCTGTGTCCCACCTGTGAATATAGATAGATTTATATATGTGTTTCAAACTACGTAAAAATTGCGAATATACAACATTCTTGGCTTTCCCATTGTCTGTGCATATACAAAGCCGTATGTACTAATAATGACGTCATATGCAAACGCTCTTTTTACAAACAAACAAACATGCATACACACAACTCGTTTTTATATAGATAGATAGATAGATAGATGCAATACAAATTAACTGCGTAAAACTTGCGAATATACAACATTCTTCGCTGTCCAATTGTCGCTGCATATAAATAGATTGTCATGTTTACCAACCCTCGAACATGCAACGTACAATTGTCCATGGGAAAAACAATCAGTATTAAGATCTATACCACATTTTTCTAATGATTGACCTTGAGCTTTGTTAATGATGATTGCAAATGCTAATCGAATTGGGAATTGCAATCTTTTAAATTGAAAAGGCAGATCCGTTGGAATCATGGGAATGCGAGGAATAAGAACAGCCTCACCCTGAAAAGGCCCTGTCAAGATTGTGGCCTCTATTAGGTTTTCCATTGTTTTTTTACGGCAAGTCGAGTGCCATTGCAAAGCTTTGGTGGGTTTATATTTCTTAAAAGTATTATTGGTACGCCTATTTTTAGTTGTTTCACGTGTGGTGGAAACCCTGAAAGATCTATGGAATTTAAAAATTCAGGTGGATAATTAACCGCTTCATTTGGTTCCAAAACTGTGTCGACTGACTTGTAAAGGACTGCCTGGTCTCGAATCTTGGTCAAAACAATATTTTTGATTTCGTGGACGTCTATATTTTTGGGTGCGAGAATAGCTCTTTCACTTAGCCATTTATTATTTTTATAATTTTTTAGAATATTCGGAAATACTTTTTCAATCAATTCATTTTTGGACGTCACTAAATTACAGAAATCAGCAGGTAGTTGTATACGTCCTGAAATTGAGTCTACTGGGAGCTTTCCGTTTCCAATTGCCAGCAATTGATCTGAAACTGTTTGACCAGAGTCATCGTTTTGCAATCGGACACGCATATTTGTAGTTAATTTTAATATTTTTACGTGTGCCCATAAATTAGAATTTTTCAGGCAAGCATTCATTTCGTCTGCAGGAGTTGATCTAGGTATTATAGGTAATGTTTGCCTGAAATCTCCCGCAAGCAATATTAATGTACTGCCAAAGGGTTTCAACTTCCCTCGCCAATCTTTCAAGCATTGATCCAGAGCCTCGAGCGATTTTTTGTGTGCCATTGTGCACTCATCCCCAATAATAAGTTTGCATTGCTGCAATACTTTACCCATCCCAGATGATTTGGGAATATTGCACGTGGGAGTTTCTGTAGAATGCAAATTCAGAGGCAATTTCAAAGCGGAATGAGCAGTTCTTCCACCAGGCAGCAATGTTGCGGCAATTCCGGACGACGCAATTGCCAACGCTATATCATTTTTTGATCGAATTGATGCCAGAATCAGTTTTATCACAATTGTTTTACCAGTACCTCCTGGTGCATCCAAAAAGAAAATTTCTCCAACGTTGTTATCGACACAATGCATTATCGTATCATAAATGTCTTTTTGTTCCGACGTTAACTTGGAAATGTTATTTTGTACATACGACAATAGATCACTCGTACTGTAACTTTGTTCACGATCCAATTCTACACATGTCGAAACAGCAGCGATACGGTTAGGTGAAGGCATTCCCAAATCCTGAAGAGGTTTGTTTGTACCGTTTATAGTACCGTTTACAGTTCTCAAATACTCAAAGGATGTCGGACCGGGTACATTCACCAAAAGCAGGCGTAGAAAGAAGCATTCATGTTGATTGGGGTGAACGGTGTAGAGTCTTCCTATCGTGGTATCTTTGAAGATGGTAGGTTGGCCGTCGACTGACTTACCCTGTTTTCGACGTTCAAATACTTTATTTTTAGTATTCCACGTGTAATACGAAGGCACTTCAGTATACAGCAGTTTTTTTGCAAAAGAATCATTTTTGCAAAGCGAAAAAAAAGCTGTTAATGTTGTATCCGGTGGATTCAGGATTCTTTGTTGCACGTTGGTTTCCATGAAATAAACACGTTGACCATTCTGTAAATGTACCACTAAGTGAACAACAGCTGGACTAAGTTCATGTATCGGAAATGAAAGAATTCGCCAAACAGCTTCATTACTGCTTATGTATCTTCCAGCCTGATATTGTACGATTTCGTCGAAATCTTTGATTTCGGGCTGCAAGCCAAAAACTGCCATGTCACTGCCTTTGTTGACGTATTTACATATGTATTTGATTGCCTTTACGGAGTTACAGTATTCAACGTTTATGTGTGCATTAAATGTTTTTGATAATAATGGGGAATATGGAACAATCCACTGGTTATCTACTTCGATGGTGGTACCGTTACGCTTCTTTATTATTGCTGTTTTACCGCCATCTTCAGTAGATCTTCTTCTATATTGTGGGTAACCATCATTGCCAGTAATTGTGTTTGATACTAAAAGTCGAGGATATTGCTTTGTGCACCTTCCTTTGGCCATGCATGGTGAATTTTCGTTCAGTGCACCGCAAGGTCCATGTATCATATTTTTTACAATAATATCATGTAACCCCTTATCGACATTTTTATCAGGTATTTCAGCGGAAATCACATCATCAATTTCGTTCGAAGTAATTTTTTTATGTAGCCAGAATAGTATATGTGCGTGTGGCAAACCTCGTTTTTGCCATTCCACTGAGTACATCCAGCATCGCACTGACCCAAACACTTCAAGTTTTACTATGTAGTTTATCAGTGATTTCAACTTTTGCCGGAAGACACGGGCCGTAATGTCATGCCTATGAACCGCCGATTGTCCTTGAAGTAAAAGCTGCAGTATCTCGTCCCAAGATTGATTACATGTAAATGTAATAAATAAATCTGGACGACCATAGAGACGAACATACGCAATAGCATCTTGAGCATATTCATGCATATGACGGGGACTGCCAGCATATGACGAAGGTAAAATTGTTAATCTTCCAACGTTTGTGGTATTACCGTCATTTATAACTGCATCTCGCAAATGAATGTATTGTTCAGAGCGGAGCTTGGTCTGATTCAGGCGGATATATAGCAAACGTTCTGATTCAATTTTAGCATACATATCAACGACAAATTGGTGAAACAATTCACGGCATTTTAAAATATAATTTTCTTCATCCTGCCGAATCATTAGTCTATAGGAATAATAATGCATTGCACTGCATTTCTTATTCATTTCTTTGTTAGTGGCTGGATTCATCAATTTAATATTAAAGTGATAGCCGTCGGCTCCGTCCCAAAAAATGATAGGATATTGTAGGGCATCGTAGCATCGATGAGTTTCAGCAATTCTTAACAACTGATCGTTTCGCTTATGAAGAATAATATCTCGAGGTAAAAACTGATCACCGACCATAACGATTGCCACTTCGTCGATAGTTGGAGCATTGTATCTACGCACATGTTGGCCAGGAGGCGTATTGTCTGCGGAAATAACAATTTTATGCGTATCAGTAGGCATCTAATCGATGGCTGTTTTGAACAGACGCACTAAATTATTATTTTCGTGGAAAAGATGTTGCAATTGGGAAACGATTGTCCTTTCAACGTTGGGAGAAATTTCGTAACGTGCATTCAATTCAGAATTTCTATCACTGATGAAGTACAATTGTACAAAATTTATGATTCTCGCCTGAGAATGGTAGAAGGGACCCTGCTCTATGATAAATTTGCCCTTTTACTTTGAAAGTAGACATAAATTGATCTGGATTTTCGATTTGGGCTCCAAACGACGTCATTTGGAAACATGAGTTGTATTTTCTGATTTGTGACAAAAAACGCTTAGATTCTGACGTAGTTTCAGTAAGGAAAGTCTTCAATGGCTCTGGTGGTGCAGCCAATAGAGGAATTTTAACTTTTCCTGAGGCGCAACACATTCCCATTGTTTCACCATTGAATTTCAAGGCCTTGCAATAGGGACAAATTTTAGACATTGTCCCGATTTGAACACATCTACTCAAGCTATAATCATCGACTGGGTTGTACCTGAATGCCAGGCGATAACTTTCAGGTTGCTCTGATTCCTCGGCACGCTTTCTTTTCTTACTTTCTCTATCAGCAGCAAGCCTGATTTCTTGCTGTTCTTGTGATTCCTCGGCACGCTTTCTTTTCTTACTTTCTCTATCAGCAGCAAGCCTGATTTCTTGCTGTTCTTGTAATTCCTCGGCACGCCTTCTTTTTTCACTTTCTCTTTTAGCAGCAAGTCTGCTTCCGCGTTGCTCTGGTAGTTCCTCGGCACGCTTTCTGTTCTTTCTTTCTCTATCAGCCTCAAGCCTGTTTCCTTGCTGTTCTTTTGATTCCTCGGCACGCTTTCTGTTCTTTCTTTCTCTATCAGCCTCAAGCCTGTTTCCTTGCTGTTCTTTTGATTCCTCGGCACGCTTTCTGTTCTTTCTTTCTCTATCAGCCTCAAGCCTGTTTCCTTGCTGTTCTTTTGATTCCTCGGCACGCTTTCTTTTCTGACTTTCTCTATCAGCAGCAAGTTTTTTGGCATAGACTCTTTGAGCATCTTCATCGGCTTTTGCCATTGTAAGTTCATCAGTCATTTTAAACTTAAACATTAATAGATTTCTACGTGAACATATGTCTTAAATATCTTGAATGACGTCACCGTCGTAGCAAAAATGACGAAAACTAACTTGATGACGTCAGTCAACACAGAAACATGACGTCACCTGACAGACAGACAGACACACAGACAGACAACTTATTTTTATATATATAGATATATATATATATATATATATATATATATATATATATATATATATATATATATATATATATATATATATATATATATATATGTATATATCATATCGAAAGGACTTGACCTTCACGTCAGACATTATTCATCGCAAAAAAAAAGTCAACATTTAGTTAAAGTCAAAAATAAATAGTTAACAATAAAAATAAGTCCACCTTAGCATTTAAGTAAAAACACATCAAAAATCGCTTGGATATTTATCTTTTAGTGTAACCTTTTTCCAGTCAAGTGGGGCAGCTTGTCACTTGGTTAGCCAACCACACCCAAAGGGGGTAGAAGGGGATAAATTTTAAAAAAAAGTTAATTATCTATATATTAACCAACTTACCTTAATAGTAGCACGCCACCATCCAAATAACTCTCGATCATTTTTCCTGGAATAAACCTCAATTTCTTGTCCTTCAGCGTATGAAGGCGCAGCACCAATGGTTCTTTTCTCAGGCCAATCTCAATGTAATAATCTTATTTTATCTAACAGTAGACAATAATTCATCTGTACCAAATATCAATCTCCCGCTCCAATTAATTAACATTCTCACACCCGTACAAAATAAATATGGAAGACCGTTTCGGACCCTACCATAAAAATCATTTATTTTTCAATCGTTCGATTGGAGCAAAATTGGGGTAGTCTAACCCCCTTGGGGGTATGTAGGCCCCTAAATGTAAAAAAATTATTTACCTCACAATTTTTGGAGAAAAATTAAGGGTGAGCTAACTCACGAATTTACAGGACTCAAGGCAATATCTTGAAAGAGGGTTTTTTTAGCCGTTATCAAGACTTCCCGCATTAATCGTGTAAATAGAGTAAAAAAATTCCCTAAACGTAACTTTTAAGCTGATTTTTAGCAATTTTTGAATCCAGGATTTTTGAATCCAGAAATTCTCCAAAGTTCTTAGGATCTTAAAAAGCTCTCCTAGTATCTTAGGATATTCACGCATTAAAAAAAAACAAAAAACATCTGGGTAGGTCAGAATTCTGAGAAAATTCGTTAAGACCCTAATTTTGGTTTTTGCAAATGATAAATATATATATATATATATATATATATATATATATATATATATATATATATATATATATATATATATATATATATATATATATATATATATATATATATATATATATATATATCATATTGAAAGAACTTGACCTTGACGTCAGACATTATTCATTGCAAAAAAAAAGAGTCAACATTTAGTTAAAATCAAAAATAAGCATTTAAGTAAAAACACATCAAAAATCGCTTGGATATTTATTTTTTAGTGTAACCTTTTTCCGGTCAAGTGGGGCACCTTGTCACTTGGTTAGCCAACCACACCCCTTCAACCCCCAAAGGGGGTTGAAGGGGATAAATTAAACAAAAAGTTAATTTCTATATATTAACCAACTTACCTTAATAGTAGCACGCCACCATCCAAAATCGGGTCCTCGATCGTATTTCCTGGAATACACCTAAATTTCTTGTCCTTCAGCATATGAAGGCGCAGCACCAGTGGTATCTTTGAGAGGAGGTAGGCGCGACCTTGCGAATGCAAATTTCTTCGGCGCCAAATCTGGTTGCCAGCTAAAAAATAAAATAAAATATCACAAGCTAACAGTCAACCTGATGAGAACAGTAAAAATTTAAGAATACACATACTAGTGCAATTAATCCATCAAAGTTACAGTTCAAGGTAAAAGCAGAAGATAAAGAATAAGCCAAGTTTTAGCAGAACTATAAGGAACCACTAACCAAGATCATCTATCTTCATTACTAATGAAATTGAAGAGGATGTTCCTCAAGGAAACATAAAGGACAAAATATAAACCAGAGGGAAATTAAAATAACTCCCTGTTAAGATGGAGCAGAAGAAAGGGAATGGGCTAATGTAAAAAAAAAAGTAAGGCATTACAGCTGAGCTCTTCATTAATGACACCATTATTGTCTGAAAAGAGCTGATGCACTAGATTTCCCTCCCTTGTGGTACTCGCTCCTACAGATATTAAGCGACTTGCCTGAATACATCAACCAAAGTCAAATGCCATCAAATAACGATATTTGAACCCAATACGATTATTTTCAAATGAAAAAAAGGAAAAATAACTTAAAAGGAAATGATCTCTGTGTGCCATTGCCACAACAAACAACCGGATTCAATGTTTCCATTGTCAAGAAAAATGTCTGCACTTTAATTTAACATCAATCAGTTCCTTCTTTTCAAACCAATCTGGAAAATTTTTCTTCTGTCATTCAACTTCTTACTAAGTCCCAAAGTACAAAAAAAATTATTATTGCCTTCTCACATACAGCACAAAATAAAAATCTGATTTGCCCAGCTATTTGCCAAATGTTTCATCATATATCTAAATGGTAAATGTTAAATGGTAAGTGTTAGAAGCTTTGGTAAAGAATATCAGTAAAAATCTACACTGGTGCCACCTAGTTGCTCAGTGACGCGGCTGTACCTATATATTGAACACGCTATATTTATTCACTACAATAAATTTAAGATTAGTTGCAATCGAGTGCTTGGTACTGAAACCAATTTATTGTCATTAAGATACGTAGAGACGGTGTTGCTAAGCATTCTCTCTTAGACTTAGAGAGCTACTGGCATTATGCCACCATTGTGGATGGGAATAGTTTGTATATCTTGCCAATCGTGAGGTATTTTTAATGCTGCATTACTAATGCTTTACGGACTTCTTTCAGAGTCCTAAGCAAACTTTGTCATGTCTTATTGCTTTGCTGGAATTTAATTTTGTAGCCACGTCTCGTCTTTTTCAGAAAAACAGCAGTTGGTGTCTAAAAGCAATCTACTTTCGGCTTCATAAAAAAGTGGCTGGTCTATTTGCATCAAATATTCTTATTCCTCTTTCCAATTATAGCTCGAATTAACGGGAATGAAGGAGGTTTTCTGGTTAAAGTCAATCATGCTAAACTTTATTATTCCGCTATGATAAACAAATAATCTACCGGAATAATATTGTTTCTTCATTTCCTGGTAGCTTGATGTTAAGTAGTTCACTTGTGCGAGGCTTTATTTTAACCCTTGCTAAACTGTTTCTTGTTTTATTTGCTGACTTGGCAATACTGTCATAGGGTCTCAAAGTTAAGACCCTTAATTTTGGGTTTTGCAAATGATAAATATATATATATATATATATATATATATATATATATATATATATATATATATATATATATATATATATATATATATATATATATATATATATATATATATCATATCGAAAGAACTTGACCTTCACGTCAGACATTATTCATTGCAAAAAAAAAAGAGTCAACATTTAGTTAAAATCAAAAATAAGCATTTAAGTAAAAACACATCAAAAATCGCTTGGATATTTATTTTTTAGTGTAACCTTTTTCCGGTCAAGTGGGGGACCTTGTCACTTGGTTAGCCAACCACACCCAAAGGGGGTTGAAGGGGATACATTAAAAAAAAGATAATTTTCTATATATTAACCAACTTATCTTAATAGTAGCACGCCATCATCCAAAATCGGACCCTCGATCGTATTTCCTGGAATACACCCGTTTGTAAGTTAAAAATATCTCATCTTTTCTAATTTTTCAGAATTAACCCCCCCCCCCAATTACCCCAAAGAGAGCGGATCCGTTCCGGTTATGTCAATCATGTATCTAGGACTTGCGCTTATTTCCCCCCACCCCAAGTTTCCTCCCGATCCCTCCACTCTAAGTGTTTTCCTAAGATTTTAGGTTTCTCTTTCCCAAGTCCCCCCCCCCAATGTCACCAGACCCGGTCAGGATATAAAATAACAGCTCTGAGATACGATATCTTTCCAAACATCAAATTCATTAAGATCTGATCAACCGTTCATAAGTTAAAATACATAATTTTTTCTATATTTTCCAAATTAATGGGCCCCCCACTCCCTCCAGATGGTCAAATCGGGAAAACGAATACTTCAAATTTAATCTGGTGCGGTCCCTGATACACCTGCCGAATTTCATCGTCCTAGCTTACCTGGAAGTGCCATAAGTAGCAAAACCAGGACCGACAGACTGACAGAATTTGCGATTGCTATGTCACTTGGTTAATACCAAGTGCCATAATTAGTACAATTTGTTCCGATATCTTTGGGTATTATTTTTTTTTATTCCTCATTTATCAATAAGAAAAGTGATTTTTTAGTTAACAAGGAAGATGTTGTGTAGAGATTTTATAAGTAAACCAAGCTGTAGTATTTGTTTTCCATGATATAAAAAGTCAAAATTTTGTATTCCTGTAAAACCAAAAAGCTATGCAAAAAACATTCATGGTTGAATATGCTCAGGAAAAGTATAAACCTACTCCATCTCATTAAAATCTAAGACTATAGGTATCATACCCTGGCTGTTTTTATATAGAATGACCCAAAAGCATATTTTACTCAAGCATTTAAAATATTATAACTAGTGACGAATTGGAACCAGGGAAATTGTGGTTTTCAAAGGATCATGATTGTACCCAAAATGGAGTAAATTTTTCTATTTCTGAATTGATTGCACTGCGTAATTCGGCATTTTGTAAACTATGCCTTTCTTTATGGCCAAATAAAGTTATTACTCATAATTCTCTGAGATCCAATAATCTAATGCGTAAGAAGTGCATACAGCAATGCACATGAAGCATTATGCCTAATTATTTATTTACTTAGACTTAGGACTTCCCATTCTCACATTAACATTCTCACACCTGTACAAAATAAATATGGAAGACCGTTTCGGACCCTACCATAAAAATCATTTATTTTTCAATCGTTCGATTGGAGCAATCTAGGGGTACCCTAACCCCTTTGGGGGTATGTAGGCCCCTAAGTGTAAAAAAATTATTTACCTCACAATTTTTGGAGAAAAATTAAGGGTGAGCTAACTCACGAATTTACAGGACTAAAGGCAATATCTTGAAAGAGGGTTTTTTTTAAGCCGTTATCAAGACTTCCCCCATTAATCGTGTAAATAGAGTCAAAAAATTCCCTAAACGTAACTTTTAAGCTGATTTTTAGCGATTTTTGAATCCAGGATTTTTGAATCCAGAGATTCTCCAAAGTTCTTAGGATCTTAAAAAGCTCTCCTAGTATCTTAGGATATTCACGCATTAAAAAAAAACAGGGTAGGTCAGAATTCTGAGAAAATTCATTAAGACCCTTAATTTTGGGTTTTGCAAATGATAAATGTATATATATATATATCATATTGAAAGAACTTGACCTTCACTTCAGACATTATTCATTGCAAAAAAAAAGAGTCAACATTTAGTTAAAATCAAAAATAAGCATTTAAGTAAAAACACATCAAAAATCGCTTGGATATTTATTTTTTAGTGTAACCTTTTTCCGGTCAAGTGGGGCACCTTGTCACTTGGTTAGCCAACCACACCCAAAGGGGGTTGAAGGGGATAAATTAAAAAAAAGTTAATTTTCTATATATTAACCAACTTACCTTAATAGTAGCACGCCACCATCCAAAATCGGGTCCTCGATCGTATTTCCTGGAATACACCTAAATTTCTTGTCCTTCAGCATATGAAGGCGCAGCACCAATAGTATCTTTGAGAGGAGGTAGGCACGACCTTCCGAATGCAAATCTCTTCGGCGCCAAATCCGGTTGCCAGCTAAAAAATAAAATAAATATCACAAGCTAACAGTCAACCTGATAAGAACAGCAAAAATTTAAGAATACACATACTAGTGCAATGAATCCATCAAAGTTACAGTTCAAGGTAAAAGCAGAAGATAAAGAATAAGCCAGGGGTGTGTTCCAGGGACTTACTGTAGTAACCGAATGGTTACTATTTCCGTTCCTAGCGGGACGATGGCTACTGCCCAACCCGCTGGGAACGAGAATAGTTACTGCCGGCAGTAACCGCAGTAAGTGATTTTCTTACCGTGCTCAAAAGAATCGTTAGCGCAGTAAGTACATAATTCACCTTCTTCAACAAAAATTTCATTCAACAAAAAATAAATATGGACAAGAATGAAGTAATGGAATATCAAGTTATTTGCTTGGAAGAAGGTGGGACGGTGATTTTGCAAAAGAAAGAGGGATCTGAGCCAGGTTAGTAAATCACCATATTTTGGGATCAACATTAAAGGACACCCTGAGTAGTAGGCTATCTATTAGCAAGTAGGTTAAATCAATGAAAAACTTATTATTTAATTTAAAGATTTCCATGTTTTCTGGCATATCCAGGCATAATTATTACCTTAAATTGTTATTTGGAATCATTCTAAGGATTGACTTCTTCCAGGTAACATCGAGGTTCCATTAAATTGCCACATGGGAGCATTCTAAGCATTGATTCCTTTTAGGCTCTGTAAACAGACCTAGCTGAAGTATTACAGATAAGTTGAGGATTTATGGGCTGCCAAATCATTATTATGAGACTGTCTTTATTCCTATTGAAGAAGTAGGCTAGGGTAGACTATTCAGAGTCTATTCCAAAGGATGGTAATTTTATCCAGTAAAATTCTAGTTGATTGACTTCTTGCTATCACTGAAAGGGGTTAGGTTAGGAAAATGAAACTTTCAGGGATGGGTCTACAGGCTAAAGTATGTCATGGGAAGGTGTTTCAAAGTACACATCTCTACTCATTCTTGCTTTAGTGGGCCCTGATCTTTGATGACCTTCAAAAATATATATAGCTGAAGTTACATGTTTCCCATTGATTCTGCCAATCTATCCCTCAACCTTTAACTCCCTGTTAATTGAAGCAACTGTGACAAAGCAAGAATGAAGGAAAAGGTAACAGGTGACAGAATGCATTGGAACTACATAATTTTGGCTATATATTTGCATATTAGGCAGGTTGGAGGTAAATTATAGTATAGAGATGCATGCTTTTCCCTTTGGTATGTAGGCTAAGTAGATGGTCACTTGTACCTGATGCTGTCTGTGTTGTTTTTAGTTGGATGGGAAACATCCTAAGAAAGTTTCCTTTGAAAAAGAAAGGTGAGAATGCCCAAAAGTGAGATTGAATTTGTCAAAGCTTGGAGGTTTGCCCCTTCAGTCTGTTTAAAGGAAAATGGATTCATAATTGAAGCTTTGTTCATTTCAATCTTAAGGGTGACCTATATTTGTGACAATTTATTAAATGGTTGTAAAGGGATACTTTAGTTTATTCATTTGTCTTCTTTGTTTTCTAACAGTTTTTTAATCTTTAAATTGATATCCATTTCTTACAAATTTTTATTGATACCATAGGTTCATTTGCAAGTTTTCACCTACTTTGTGAAAACTTGCATTACATTTAAATTTACTGAAGCTAGGAAACATAGAGCTCCTATCTATTTAAAGAAAATCAATGGATATAAGTAGGTTTTATTGTATTTAAGCCCTAGGGCCTTGGCAATTAAAAACAAATTAAAGAAGATTAACTTTAAAATACTTGACATTAAATAAGCATAATAGTCACAAAGAAAAACAAATAACAAAATTATACTTCTGTGTTCAGTTGCCAACCTGAGCAACTGTCATAATTTTTTTAAATCTTGCAGAACATTCACCCCAATTACATTCACAAGCTATCTCTCATGACCCACACTCTTGTCCATACATCCACATTTCAGGGAAATAGAAGGACCATCATGCTGGTATTCTTCATTTCTACTTATATTTAATGGGTTTGAAAGAAAGTTTATATGGCTAAGTCAGTAGGCCAGTAAAGGACCTGGTGGTCTTTTAGCCAGGTGGTGCAATAGGAAGCTAGGGACCAGCCAGCCTATGCTCTTGCATGTCCTTCCTTCTTACTGTCCCTAGATTTCCATCTGTACTCATTTAAAGTTAGGCCAATTCTAGCTGAGGTTAGTCATATCACCAACCCCTATCCAAAACCAAATAAACTGACAATGCCAGGAATTAAACCTGTACCACTTGGACAAAGCATTCCAACCCAGAGCGCCTACCACTTAGCAAGGAACATAAATTTGACCAGAGAATAATAATTATTTGAAAAAAAGTAGAATATTGAAAAAAAAACTTGCTATAGTTGTCCCACTACTATCCTGTAAATGCTATAGGCCCATTTTATTTCGACAAATCAATTTAGGACAGGTATCAACAAAACTCCATCAGGGATTGTATTTGCTTAAGATACAATCAAGCTATGTGAATGCTTAGTTTTGTGATATTCTAGTCTTGAAATAATAAAAAAAGAGAAAATGTATATGTTCTATTTATTTTTCACCAGCTCATTTGAGCAGAATTATTTGTGACAGCCAAATGCCCATGGTTGGGTTAGAACCTCCCTAAATTCTCTGAAACAGAAGGAATAAAAAAAATTATACTAATCAGCATTAAACTGTCCCTTAAATTTAATCACGTGCATTTAATTCGAAAATGACGCTACTGCTAGTCAGCTTACTGTGCCGTTCCCACTGGCTCTACTGCAGTTAGAAATGGGCAGCTACCGCGCAGTAACTGCAGTTACTGAAAAACCATCAGCTGGAACACACCCCAAGTTTTAGCCTCATATTTTCTAATTTTTCAGAATAACCCCCCCCCCCCCCCAAATTACCCCAAAGAGAGCAGATCCGTTCCGGTTATGTCAATCATGTATCTAGGACTTGTGCTTATTTCCCCCCCCCCAAGTTTCCTCCCGATCCCTCCCCTCTAAGTGTTTTCCCAAGATTTTAGGTTCCTCCTTCCCAACTCCCCCCCAATGTCACCAGACCCGGTCAGGATATAAAATAACAGCTTTGAGACACGATATCCTTCCAAACATCAAATTTCATTACGATCTGATCAACCGTTCATAAGTTAAAATACTTAATTTTTTCTATATTTTCCAAATTAATGGGCCCCCCACTCCCTCCAGATTGTCAAATTGGGAAAACGAATACTTCAAATTTAATCTGGTGCGGTCCCTGATACACCTGCCAAGTTTCATCGTCCTAGCTTACCTGGAAGTGCCATAAGTAGCAAAACCAGGACCGACAGACTGACAGAATTTGCGATTGCTATATGTCACTTGGTTAATACCAAGTGCCATAATTAGTACAATTTGTTCCGACATCTTTGGGTTAGTATTATTTTTTTTTGTATTCCTCATTTATCAATAAAGAAAAGTGATTTTTTAGTTAACAAGGAAGATTTTGTGTAGAGATTTTATAAGTAAACCAAGCTGTAGTATTTGTTTTCCATGATATAAAAAGTCAAAATTTTGTATTCCTGTAAAACCAAAAAGCTATGCAAAAAACATTCATGGTTGCATATGCTCAGGAAAGGTATAAACCTACACTGTCTCATTAAAATCTAAGACTATAGGTATCATACCCTGGCTGATTTTATATAGAATGACCCAAAAGCATATTCTACTCAAGCATTTAAAATTTTATAACTAGTGATGAATTGGAACCATGGAAATTGTGGTTTTCAAAGGATCATGATTGTACACAAAATGGAGTAAATTTTCCTATTTCTGAATTGATTGCACTGCGTAATTCAGCATTTTGTAAACTATGCTTTTTTTTATGGCCAAATAAAGTTATTACTCATAACTCTTTGAGATCCAATAATCTAATGCGTAAGATGTGCATACAGCAATGCAAATGAAGCATTATGCCTAATTATTTATTTACTTAGGACTTCCCATGCCGGTTGGAAACAATGCCTCTCTATGATGACCTCTCCAGCATCTTCGGCCAAAGATCATCAAAACATGTTCTTGAGAGCACTGCCTCTTTTTCTAGGCATCATCCAAGTGTAGCCTTCTGTCATCTTCGCCATCAAACTCCTGGAGGAGTCCAAGACCAAACATCATCAGGCAGGCAATTACTGCCATTTCTAACCATGTGTCACCAAAATTGCCACTGACTGCTTATGATTTATCAATAACGAGTGGTTGCTTAGTCTTCTCTCTGAAGAATGAGTTGGTAATTTTGTCCATCCAGTCAATTCTGATAATCCATTGAAGACAATTATTTTCAGAACTACTTTGGATTCTTTTCTCAAGCTGTTTGGTCACCACCCAGCTTTCAGAACGATACATTAGACCTGAAAGGACATTACTCCCTCAATTTCAGCTTCAAAGAAAATGTGACACCTCTCCAAATGTTTATTAACTTATCAAAGGCACTTCCTGCACATGCAACATGTGCGGCTTATGGCTAATTAGAAACTACCACTATTACTACTAACAACTCACCTCAGTTGTTAGTAAGTCATTTTAGAAGAAAAGACAAAAAACAATAGATTTTGCATCAACCAAATTTTGCCAATTTTTATACTACTACTAACAACTCACCACATCACCGAGCCACCTGAGACCAACACAGCTACAAACACTCCTCCATCCCAATCTATTAAAAGACTCCCTCTTTACACCGTCCCAGAAAGTTCCCATTCCCTTAAATCTGTCTTTATGACATCATCCCACCCCAACTGCAGACAACTCGCTTTCTATTTAGTCTTAGATGATTGGCTGAGAAGGGCAATCTGTCATTGTTCATCTACAGAATGGGCCCTTGCAATCTCAAATCAAATGTCCTCTCATTAGTCCTAGAAAAGCAGGATTGAAGCACACTTTTTGAACACGCTTTGAATTTGTTCTGATATACATACAAAATCCATAACTACAGCCAGGTATGTACACACGATTTTTACATTGGATAGGTCAAAGCTTCAAAAGCTGAAGAAGCCACTTGCCTAAGCATCCACTTCCCCTTTGTATCTCCCTCATTAACTAATAATAAGCCAATAGTCCCAAGATTTTGGATAAACAGATGTTGGTTTTCTGTCATTTATTTGGATTTCTTAATCAAGCTCTACGAGTTATGTCAAGACCACCCAATCAATTCTAAACAAGTTTATAATGGACAAGATAGGGTGATTCCCCGAATGCCACATTACTTTAAGGTAAAAGTAAGCATATCAAGCAATCATTTGTTTATTTTCAACTGACCCATTTCATTTGAAGGCAGTAAATCAAGTAATAATGGATATTTGACTACTCAGCTGTGGAGAGTTCAAGTAATACATTTATTTGAATGAAAGAGACAACATAATGCTGACATTTTAAATAAAATGCTGAATTTCACTGTGAAAATGATTCAAGAATCAAACAGTTTGTAGTAATGAACTGTAGTAAGGAGCAACCCAGCTCAATAGTAAACAAAACTCTAAAAAACGGAATTTTGATACTAAAAGATACATCAAAAGAATCGGATTTTTATGCTGATTTTAAATCTATAGATTTCACAAATTTAGTCTTACTTATAAAAAGTTACAAGCCAGAGAAAATTTTCTTTACTTTGGAAAATAGGAGGGAGGACCCCTAAAAGTCATAGAATTTTAACGAAAATCACACCGTCACATTCAGCGCATCAGAGAACCCTATTGTAGTAGTTTTAAGCTCCTATCTACAAAAATGTGGAAATTTTCATTTTCAATAGAAGACCAATCAGGTGCCTGTTTAATTTTTTGATGTTTAATCTTTTATTATATGGCCTTTCTGATTTAGGGGTCATTCTTAAAGAATTGGGATAAAATTTGAGCTTTAGTGTAAAGAGAGAGAGAGAGAGAAAGATGGGTTTATTAATATAAATAACAAAACAAAACAAGTAAATCGCCCGAAGCAAAGCTTGTTTGGGCTTACAACCCGAATACACATACAATTAAAACAATACGAAAAAGAAGAAAAAATAAAAAGAAAAGAAAAGGAAAAGAAAGAAGAAAAAATCAATTACCCTGCATTTCAATCGAAACGGATTTACACTTCAAAAGAGACAAAACAAAAAGAAACTAAAACCACTTTACCAGTATCGCCAAAATCAAAACCAACATCTTGGCTCCACTTGAGGTCCACTCAACTATCAAAACCATAAATATTAAGGCAAAATAGCTTTAATTCCCGCCGAAATTCAAAAAAACTATCCATGTTTCTCAAAGTCGTAGGTAAACAATTCCATGCATGGGGTCCTAGATGCCGAATAGAGAATTGAGATCTACGGGTAATAGCAAGCGGACGACGAATTATATCGGTCTGTCTCGTAGAATGTGTATGAATATCACTTCCTAATTCAAACATACTTTTAAAACATATTGGTAAACAATTTTGAAAATATTTATATATAAACAGGCTTCGATAAAAATAATAAGTCCTGCTAAAGGCAAAATTTTGCATTCTATATACCTCTTTTGTACCGAATCTTTAAAACCTACACCACATAACACTCGAAGCGCTTTATTCTGCAAAACTCGAACACGATGGAGTTGAGAAGGAAATATACTACCCCAAACATTGCAACAATATAGCAGATAAGGATGAATTAAGAAATAATATATAGTTCTTAAAATATCTCTTGGGAAAATATACTGCAACTTTCTTAAAATGCCAACATTCCTAGCGAGTTTAAGACTAATATAATCTATATGTTCTCTAAAGCTGAGACATTCATCAAATTAAACTCCTAGATATTTTGTACAATTTATTCTTAAAATACTCATATCAGCAATATTAAGTCTGTCTATCCAAGGGTAATAATTTGAGCTCCTACCATACAATAAAAAGCAAGATTTACTATAATTCAAATTTAACTTATTAAGCTTCATCCAATTTTGTACAAACTCCAGACAAGAACTAATACGACTCAACAGCTGAATTCCTGTTCGTGCAGCCACAGTTATATGAGTGTCCAAATTTAACACTACTGACTGAAGAAACATTATCTCCTAGTTGTACATATTGAGTTCTTTCTTTTAAAAACGAGGACAGTAATTCAAGAAATGGTCCTCTAAAACCGTAATTTTCTAATTTGGCAATGAGTATAAAATGGTCAACGCAGTCAAAAGCTTTTACAATATCAAGAAAAACAGAAGCTACTTTCATACCATTATCCAACGCATCATTCACAATAGTTGTCAAAAATAAAACAGCATGCTCAGTAGATAAACCCTTCCGAAAACCAAATTGATTTGGATTAAAAAATGATTTACTCTCCAAAAATTCAACCATTCTTTTAACTATCAATTTTTCAAACAATCTAGATACTACTGGTAATAAAGAAATGGGCCTATAATTTCCTAGTACATTTTTATCTCCACCTTTAAAGATAGGAATAACTTTTGCAATTTTAAAACAACTTGGAAACACTCCAGTCCTTAAACATTCATTAAATAAATACACTAAATGACCGGAAATAACAGGGTAAATATACTTTAAAGTTTTAACTGTTACAAAATCAGAGCCTGAAGCTCCAATTTTTAATTTTTTCAATGTTTCAGAAAGCTCAGAAGCGTTGATTGGCTTCAAATATGCTGAAACATCACTTGCATTCGATAAATATTTCTTAAAACTACCTTCATGCTCAGAAATAACTATACTTTGAACCAAATCCTTCCCCACACTAGCAAAATGACGGCATATTCTATCAGCAGTTGTACTATCATTATGTGTACCGTCAGGAAATATACCATCATAATAAGGACTTACGACGGATTTTATAATTTGCCATGTTTTTCTAGGGTTACCTTCACAAGATTTAAATTTATTACGATAGTAATCAGCTTTGGCTTTACGAAGTAGTGTATTTAACTGGTTACTATAAATCTTGTATTCTGTTTTATCACTTACACTATTACTAGCCGCACACATTTTGAACAAATATCTTCTTCTAATAATGACCTTTAAAAGAGCTCGGGTGATCCATGGTTTCTTTGGAGTTTCTCTACGAGTTGCATTTTTACAAATACTACAATCAATCAATAAACTATTTATAATTGAATACCAGTTTTGAAATTTAGCATTAATATCTAGTTCATTACTATTTAAAAATTCAAAATTACATTTCTCTAACATTACTTTATGAAGAATGAGCACATTATTATCAATGATCACTTTTTTATATCTATTTTGTGAATTTGAGTTAAGCCTAGTACCTTTACTAAAACAATTTTGAACACTCAAAAATATCCCAAAATGGTCAGATACTTCATTTATTATTACACTTGCATTATAGTAACTGACATTAGCAAAAATATTATCAATCAACGATGCTGAATTCATAGTAACCCTAGTTGGGACTGTAATCGTAGGCTTCAACCCATAACTCAGCATAATATTTAAAAACTGGCTAACTTCTGTATTAATAAACAAATTCATTAGGTCAATATTGAAATCACCACACACAAATATAGGTAAGTTTCTACTCCTAATCATGTCCAACTGTTCTTCTAGTAACATAAAAAATTCATTAATATTACTCAACGGAGGTCTATAAACAACAACCAAATAAAACACCTTGGATTTCTTGCTAACCTTTAATACCAAGCTCTCAAATACCATTTCTCTATTAACCCTTAAATCATCTCTTTATATAACTAGCAAGTCTTTTCTAATGTAAGCACCCAGTCCACCATGCTGACGAGTCTCCCTATTCTTAAGACACAATCGATAATTACCTATTTCTAATAAACTAGAATTATGATTATGTGACCAAGTTTCAGTTAGAGCTAATATTTGAATTCCAGAAAACATACATAGTTCATTTAAATATGTTACACTGCTTTGCAGTCCCCGACAATTCAAGTGGAAAACCGTAAGAGAGTCATTAGGCATCGATTCAGAAATATCAACCAGGCTAATATAGCGTACTGCTATTTTACTTTCCTCTACAACAAAATCATCAATCCCTCTACTTTCATCTATTAACTCCAAATGAGCCAAATTAAGTTGACTATTCTCAAGTGGACGCAATCTATCAAAATCTACAACCATTTTCAAAATCATCTAAACGGTACTGGTCAAGTGAGAAAAAATCATCATAACTATCCAATATTATTCTTCTCAGTAAATCCCGGGACGAATGAAAGTTAAAAGAGCCCTTAATAACTTCCTTTAAAGGAAATATACAGAAGAGGGATAACGAAAAAACAAAAAATATTCTAAACTCCAACAAGAAAAAAAAATGAACGGAAATGAAAACGATTATCACTATCACTGATATTACAGAAGATCATCGATACCCCAAATACGCTGAATGGGACTAACACTACACTGTCGCACAAAAACTCTCCCCTGATCTGACCATACACATCGGTTTCCAAATTTATCTCTGGCAGCATTCAGTAACTCGCGCTTTTTCTTTGTGAGATTTTCAGATACAAAAATTCCACTATTTGCAAGATTCTTCTTTGCTTTGAAAACGGCGCTAGCAATGTCCTTAGAACGAAATTTCATGAGCACGGGAGCCACCTTGTCCGGTCTTTGTGAGTTACTAGAACCCAGACGGAACCGATGAACACTCACAACATCGGAATTTGCGATACTAGACAGGCCCATTTGGTCACGTATGATATGATTAATAGCTGGATTTAGATTTTGCGATGGGTTCTGTTTCACACCGTTAAATAAGAGAGAATCTAGCTAAGCTTCCTGCTCATAATCATCAACTTTCGCCTCTAGTTGAGTTACCCTGTTCTGCTTTTTTTCTCAAAATCGTCTGATCAAAACAAAGAGAAAGCCATTTAGCCAAAAAAAAAAGAATTAATATGCAAATTTCATTTTAATAATTTATGTGTGGAGAGCCAAAATCAAACATGCATTAATTCAAAAACGTTCAGAAATTAAATTAAACAAACTAGTTTTTTTTAACTGAAAGTAAGGAGCGACATTAAAACTTAAAATGAACAACAATTACTCTGCGTACGAAAGGGGCTATTTCCTTCTCAACGCCCCACTCTTTACGCTAAAGTGTTTTTTTACTGTTTAATAAAGTAGAATTGACAGAAAAGAGTCAAACTTAAGTGTAAAGAGTGGGGCGTTGAGAAAAGATCAGCCCCTTTCATACACGGAGTAATTTCTGTTAGTTTTAAGCTTTAATGTTGGTCCTTACTTTCAGTTACAAAAAAACTAGTTTTTTTTTATTTAATCAGAACAAGAGCCAAGAGCTCATATGGCACTTGTGATGAGGTCAGAAGAGCCAAGAGCTTCTTCCCACCAAGTTTCATTACGATCTCTCCACGAGGCCCTTCTAAATATCAAATTCCATTAAGATCTGATAAACCATTTGTAAGTTAAAAATACCTCATTTTTTCGTTTTAGTTAAAAATACCTTTATTTTCGTTTTTGTCAAAGTCTTCATCATAAATTTCTTAATGAAATATGGTTAGCGATATATTTATGGCTTTAGGGTGATAATCAGTTGTTGTTTTTTTTTGTTTTTTTTTTTTCACTTCTTGAAAATCACCCTTGTTTGGTTCTTAATTAACGTTTAATTTTTCGTTTTTGTCAAAGTCTTCATCATAAATTTCTTAATGAAATATGGTTAGCGATATATTTATGGCTTTAGGCTGATAATCAGTTGTTGTTTTTTTTTTTTTTTTTTTTACTTCTTGAAAATCACCCTTGTTTTGTTCTTAATTAACGTTTAATTTTTCGTTTTTGTCAAAGTCTTCATCATAAATTTCTTAATGAAATATGGTTGGTAGGCTATGGAATGCATAGACGTCCAAGCCATTTTAGGGTTACACCACCTTGCTGAATATTGATCATTTACAAATGTTATGAGAAAAAAAGTATAGTAAAAAAATACTTACTAATCTCTCAAATCCATGGGGACTGAAACTCCAAACATGACAAACACAATAACTAAAGATATATTTGTCAAATTTGGAGTTTCAGTTTATAATTTATATTGTATACCTAACCTGAAACTCCAAACTTGACAAACACATCTTTTGTTAAAGGGGGGTTGGGATTTGGTACACGGATCATATCCACTGATACAATTTATATTGTATCAGTATCAGTAAAATATTGAGTATTGAGCATTGAGTATTAAGTCCTTGGCAATGGAGTGAAGTGGTGAATTCTAGTAAGCTAAATCTAACTGCTTCGATCACTTCAATTCCTGATGATTCATGTGTTAATCATTACCCGGCAATTTTCAGTACAGTAAATTATACAGTCCATTCCGGGTTTTCTAGACTAATGTTGGAAAAAGCATCCAATATTCTGGTTACTATTATATGGAGATATAAACATCTGAGGGAAGAGTGTTATTCCAACGCTAGTAACTGGCACAATGTTGCACATTGACTGGGAAGATGCTATAGTGAACTGATACAATACACTGATACAATTTCAGTACGGTTCACTATAGCATCTTTCCAGTCAATGTGCTCCACAACAAAGAATTCACCACGGATTATCTGCAAATAAAAAAGGGATATATTTACAAACATATGCAATTCTATTTCGCAAAAATTAAAAGATGGAAGTTTTTAGCAAAAACTTAAATATAAACAATAATATGCACTCCCAATTCTGCAACGACAGACAAAGTTAGCCAACTGCAGTTTTATTTACAAAAATTAAAAGATGAATGATTAAAGCATAAGCTTAAATGTAAACAATATAACGCACTCCCAATTCTAAAAAAAAAGTACTTGGGCGGGTCCATAGAGGGCTTGGCTTCCACTAAAGCAGACTTTCAACTGTAAATTTCGATTATAGCTTCAGCTTTGACCAACTTCTAGAAAAAACTGACTTCCCTTCCTTAGAACTAATGGTGTATTTAATTGACGGCTCAATAAGATTATTTGAACTTTAGACTATTTTGAAGAATATGGCTAAATCAAAATTCTAATCAAAAGTTTTTGGAAAGAAGACAGGTAAAGAGGGGCATGAAAGGGAAACTTGTAGCCTTCTAACCACTTTAAAAAATACCCCTTAACATCTCCTGAAAGTTTCAACTTAATACCCTCAGCTGTTCTTAAACTGTCGCACATCTATCTTTTTGATAAACTGGATGCACCTAGTGCCTTTTGATTTAGTTTAAGATACCCCTAAAAATTCTCCAAAGTTCTTAGGATCTTAAAAAGCTCTCCTAGTATCTTAGGATATTCACGCATTAAAAAAAAAAAAAACATCTGGGTAGGTCAGAATATATATATATATATATATATATATATATATATATATATATATATATATATATATATATATATATATATATATATATATATATATATATATATTATATATATATATATATATATATATATATATATATATATTATATATATATATATATATATATATATATATATATATATATATATATCATATCGAAAGAACTTGACCTTCACGTCAGACATTATTCATCAAACAGTCGTGGTAACGAACTGTAGTAAGGAGCGACCCGGCTCAATAGTAACCAAAACTCTAAAAAATGGAATTTTGATACCAATACATACATCAAAAGAATCGCATTTTAATGCTGATTTTAAATATGTAAGTTTCATCAAGTTTAGTCTTACTCATCAAAAGTTACGAGCCTGAGAAATTTTGCGTTATTTTAGAAAATAGGGGGAAACGCCCCCTAGAAGTCATAGAATCTTGACGAAAATCACACCATCAGATTCAGCATATCAGAGACCCTACTGTAGATCACGACTGTAGACCTACGGCAGATCACGGATGCGTGTTTATTTGTTTTTTTAACATAATCAATAAGGTTTGCCGTCTTACAATCACGTGAATACCACGTTAGCTTATAGGCCATTTTATCAGCCAATACTATATCAAACAGTTTGTGGTAACGAACTGTAGTAAGGAGCGACCCGGCTCAATAGTAAACGAAACTCTAAAACCAGAATATTGATGCTAAAAGACACATCAAAAGAATCAGATTTTCATGCTGATTTTAAATATATAAGTTTCATCAAATTTAGTCTTTGTCATCAAAAGTTACGAGCCTGAGAAAATTTACCTTATTTTGGAAAATAGGGGGAAACACCTCCTAAGAGTCATAGAATCTTAACGAAAATCACACCATCGCATTCAGCGTATCAGAGGACCCTATAGCAAAAATTTCAAGCTCCTATCTACAAAAATGTGGAATTTCGTATTTTTTGCCAGAAGACTGATCACGGGTGCGTGTTTATTTGTTTGTTGTTTTTTTTTTTCCCAGGGGTGATCGTTTCGACCCAGTTGTCCTAGAATCTTGCAAGAGGGCTCATTCTAACGGAAAAGAAAAGTTCTAGTGCCCTTTTAAGTGACTAAAAAAATTGGAGGGCACCTAGGCCCCCTCCCACGCTAATTATTTTACCAAAGTCAACAGATCAAAATTCTGAGATAGCCATTTTATTCAGCATAGTCGAAAAACCTTATAACTATGTCTTTGGGGATGACTTACTCCCCCACAGTCCCCGTGGGAGGGGCAACAAGTTACAAACTTTGACCAGTGCTTACATATAGTAATGGTTATTGGGAAGTGTACAGGCGTTTTCAGGAGGATTTTTTTTGGTTGGGGGAGGGGTTGAGAAGAGGGGGATATGCTGGGGGAACTTTCCATCGATAGTTTGTCATGGGGGAAGAAAATCTCCATGAAGGGAGCGCAGGATTTACTAGCATTATTTAAAAAAAAACAATGAAAAAATAAATATGAAAAAGTTCTTTCAGCTGGAAGTAAGGAGCAGCATTAAAACTTAAAACAAACAGAAATTATTACCCATTTGAGGGGCTCACCTCCTCCTAATACCTCACTCTTTACGCTAAAGTATTTTTAGCAATTTCAACTATTTATTCTACGGCTTTTGTGATGCTGGGGTCATTCTTAATGAATTGGGACAAAATTTAAGATTTAGTGTAAAGAGAGAGGTACTGACGAGGGGGCGAACCCCCTCATATATGTAATAAAAATATGAGAATACAAAAGTTCTTTACGTAAGCTAATTTATAAGTTACGTAAATCTTTTACTAATAGAAATATTCGTAAAAAATTAAAAATTCTAGTTGCCTTTTTAATAAACCAAAAAATCGGAGGGCAACTAGGCTTCCTCCCCCGCTCTTTTTTCTCAAAATCATTCGATCAAAATTATGAGAAAGCCATTTAGCCAAAAGAAAAAAATACAAATTTTGTTTTAATTATTCCTCTGCGGAGAGCCAAAATCAAAACATGCATTGATTCAAAAACGTCCAGAAATTAAAAAAAAAAACAAGTTTTTTAACTGAAAGTAAGGAGCGACATTAAAACTTAAAACGACCAGAAATTACTTCGTATATGAAAGAGGCTGCTTCCTCATCAACGCCCCGCTCTTTACGCAAAAGTTTTTTACTGCTTTAAAAAGAAGAATTGAGAGAAAGAGTCAAGAGTCAAGAGTAGTATTGCCAAGTCAGCAAATAAAACAAGAAACAGTTTAGCAAGGGTTAAAATAAAGCCTCACACAAGTGAACTACTTAACATCAAGCTACCAGGAAATGAAGAAACAATATTATTCCGGTAGATTATTTGTTTATTATGGCGGAATAATAAAGTTTGGCATGATTGACTTTAACCAGAAAACCTCCTTCAGTCCCGTTAATTCAAGCTATAATTGGTTAGAGGAATAAGAATATTTGATGCAAATAGACCAGCCACTTATTTTTATGAAGCCGAAAGTAGATTGTTTTTAGACACCAACTGCTGTTTTTCTGAAAAAGACGAGACGTGGCTACAAAATTAAATTCCAGCAAAGCAATAAGACATGACAAATTTTGCTTAGGACTCTGAAAGAAGTCCGCAAAGCATTAGTAATGCAGCATTGAAAATACCTCGCGATTGGCAAGATATACAAACTATTCCCATCCACAATGGTGGCATAATGCCAGTAGCTCTCTAAGTCTAAGAGAGAATATTTAGCAACACCGTCTCTACGTATCTTAATGACAATGAATTGGTTTCAGTACCAAGCACTCGATTGCAACTAATCTTAAAGTTATTGTAGTGAATAAATATAGCGTGTTCAATATATAGGTACAGCCGCATCACTGAGCAACTAGGTGGCACCAGTGTAGATTTTTACTGATATTCTTTACCAAAGCTTCTAACACTTAACATTTGCCATTTAGATATATGATGAAATATTTGGGAAGTAGCTGGGCAAATCAGATTTTTATTTTGTGCTGTATGTCAAAAAGGCAATAATAATTTTTTTTTTTTTTTTGGTACTTCGGGACTTAGTAAGAAGTTGAATTAGAGAAGAAAAAATTTTCCAGATTGGTTTGAAAAGAAGGAACAAATTGATGTTAAATTAAAGTACAGACATTTTTCTTGAGAATGGAAACCTTGAATCCGGTTGTTTGTTGTGGCAATGGCACACAGAGATCATTTCCTTTTAAGTTATTTTTTCCTTTTTTTTCATTTGAAAATAATCGCCTATTTTGTCGTTTATAGTTAATAAATAGCTTTAGAATTAATAAACATCATATTAAGAGCCAGATTTGACTTTGTATCACTCATAGGTCTGATTTTTTTGGCACTCTAATTTATAATTTCTCACCCTAAAGTTTATAGTTAATCAAAACAACTCTAAGCATTAAACTGACGTAAGAACTTTATTCAATACTGATCAATCATTTAAAAAAAAAGAAAAAAAAAGATCACTTCAAAGTGAAAAAAGTGTGTATCAATCTGAATTGCAATGATCAACTGTTTCTGAAAATCGTAATTAGCAAAAGATCTGCCCGCATATGGCACCGTAAATTATAGTGTCCTTGGGTAATGGCCTCAATTTTCCTCATTGTAAATATAGCTGGGAGCAAATACACAGGGACTCAAGCATGAAAGGTACAAGTCACAAATACATATACCAATGATGACAAGGGAAGCAGTTTTTGTGGCATTGCTAAATGGGCCTTGTCAAGGAGCCACCAAAAACTATTTTTAACCTAGGATCTAGCTTAGTTGTTGATGGCTCTCATTGGGGGGAGGTTACAATTAAAATACTTTTCAGAAATGTTAGTCAAATTTTGCAGAACTAGTTTTGTGGAAATTACAAAGTGGAAAATATGCAAATTATTTTTCATAAAGCATAAGAGACAATTGGTGAAATACAATAATTCAAATCTTCCAACTTCCTTTGATTAAATTACTTACTTTTATGACTAAATAAACATTTTATATAACATGTCCCTGAACTCAGTCTGATTTTAGTATATGCTATGTAATGGGGCTTGTCTATTGTCCCCAAACTACGGAGTGCCTCTTATTCAAATTATCCAATGAAAATGTTTGTTATGGCCCCTTCCGAAAGTGTCCCCTACTTGCTTGGCACTAGGAAATGACAAACGGGCCGACAGTCTGTGGCAGGATTGCAGGGGCGCGGGGGGGTACCCCCTGCCATAGTGGTGGATTTGTGGTTGGGACCGCTTGCTCTGGTTCGGGTTAGGGCGAAAGTTAATTTTTTTTTAATTGGTTTTTATTAGTTGAGTTTTAATGATTTTTTTTATTGTTAAGACTGTTTCTTTTTGCAACAAGTTTGAAACAAGGTTTTAGTTGCTTTTTGTGGTCTCTGTTAGATTTTACTGATGCTGCATACCACCAAAAGGTATTTAATTGAATTTAGGTTTATCAAGGAAACATGTCCGTATTACCTCAAAAGCCAACTGGGAGGCGAAAATCTTCATTTTGTAATAACAAGGAGGGGAAATTTGAAATCCTAACTTCTTTAGGCTGTTAAAATGAAAGTTCAGGATTGGGCTGTCGCAACGGGGCTGAATAGCAAAATATTTACTTATATAGCAAAATTTTACGGTCAAAAATTTGTTTTCGAGTCTTATTATGGCACAGAGGTGAAGAAATTTTATATTATTACTTTTTTGGCTGTCTGTTCTGGTTAGCTTTTTTTGCGAAGCAGTGTGACTTTTACAACTTTTTTGTTTTTTAGGGGATTTGTATAATAGAAACTGAATGTATGAGAAGTGCAAAAATTATTAATTTAAGTTTTGGACTTTGGTGAGCAAATACTGGCTTAATATGTCATAATATGTCATATAAAGCTCTGCATTATATGACATATCACCTCTACCCCGTCCTAAAACATTAAAATAAAGTTAGAAATCTTTAAAAATTTAATAAAAGGTCGTATACGCATATACTTAAAACTAAATATGTAAGTTGAAATACTCCTTCAAAGGTCGGAGTAATCATTTAAGAAGAAGTAATATTGAAAAAATTGTTTATAAAAGAAGACAAATAATTATGTGTTTATTTTGTTTTTATTTAGCTGGTATAGATGGGTCTCTGAATTCTCAGTTTGAATCAGCGGAATGGCTTCGATTTTTTTTCAAACATTTACTAATAAAATGTTGATAAAAAGCGGAAATTCACACAACTTGAGTTATCCGCGGAAACGGAATGCAACTACAATATACTTCAGAATTTCTCACCTTCTCAATAGTAACCAGCCACAAAATACAGTTATGTTTTTGTATAGGGGTTGCTTTATATTTGCCCCTAAAATGTCTCAAGTGCTATATATACCGCTGAGGATTTTTATACTTATTTTGATACATGCCATCCAATCATGTTTCCACGATTGGTTGTTTGTAAATCAAAATTTTACAGGACAAATTTCTTACTTAATCCTAAATCTGAGTCAAATTCCAAATTTTTATTTTTGTGCTCAACAGACGTATCAATTGAACAGACGTTTGAATTGAATAGCTGGAAATCTCAAGATAAAAAAAAATCAATTAGAAACCTACCAGAGTTTGAAATCTTGAGAATTTGAATCATCAATCTATACCTATCAAAAACAAAAATAACTATTACATAATTATTTGTTTTTAAGGAGTATTTCGATTCATATATTTAGTTTGAAGTACATATCTACATGCATCTTTATTAGAGTTCATGTTTTTCTGACGATTTTGATCTTTATTCGAATATTTTAGGATGAATAGAAGAGGAAATGCTAACGAAGAGTTTTAAACTCACAAGACTCTAGACTGATACGACTGACCATTATAAACATTCACCGAAATATTGAGGTAGACATCTACCGTGTAAAAATTTAAATAGAAAGACAATTCTTTTAGCTGAAAGTAAGAAGCGACATTAAAACTTAGAACGCCAGAAATTATTGCGTATTAGAAAGGGTTGTTCCCTCCTCAACGTCTCGCTCTTTACGCTAAAGTTTGACTCTTTGTCACAGCTTTACTTTTTGAAACAATAAAAAACTTTGATTAAGTAAAAATTTTATTAGTAATAAATATATGTAACTTACGAATTAACTTACACAACGAAGTTCTATATTTTTATATTTTTATTACGTATACTAGGGGATTCGCCCCCTCGTCAATAACTTGCTCTTTACACTAAAGCTTGGATTTTGCCCCAATTCTTTAAGAATTAAATTAAAAAAAACTAATTTTTTTAGCTGAAAGTAAGGAGCGACATTAAAACTTAAACGAACAGAAATTACTCCGTATATGAAATGAGCTGTCTACTCCGCAATCCCTCGCTCTTTATGCTAAAGCTTTTAATTGTTTTAAAAAGTAGAATTGTGGCAAAGAGTCAAACTTTAGCGTAAAGCGCGAGGGATTGCGGAGTAGACAGCTCATTTCATATACGGAGTAATTTCTGTTCGTTTTAAGTTTTAATGTCGCTCCTTACTTTCAGCTAAAAAATTAGTTTTTTTTATTTAATTTCTGAACGTTTTTGAATTAATGCATGTTTGGTTTGGCTCTCCGCACATAAATTATTAAAATGAAATTTGTATATTAATTCTTTTTTTTGGCTAAATGCCTTTCTCTTAGTATTGATCAGGCGATTTTGAGAAATAAGGGGTGGAGAAGGAGGCCTAGTTGCTCTCCAATTTTTCGGTTACTTAAAAAGGCAACTAGAACTTTTAATTTTTAACGAACGTTTTTATTAGTAAAAAATATACGTAACTTAAGAATTAACTTACGTAACAAACTTCATAACCTTATATTTTTATTATGTATACGAGGGGGTTTGTACCCTCGGTAATACCTCGCTCTTTTCACTAAATCGTAAGTTTTGTCCCAATTCTTTAAGAATGACCCCTGAATCAGAAAGGCCGTAGAATAAATAGTTGACATTACTAAAAATACTTTAGCATAAAGAGCAAGGTATTTACCTCCTTCTAAATACCTCGCTCTTTATGCTGAAGTAGTTTTAGAATCCCTCATATGCGTAATAATCTCTGTTCGTTTTAAGTTTCAATGCTACTTCTTCCTTTCATTTGAAAAAACGTTTTCATGTTTATTTTTTCATTGTTTTCTTATAGTAATGCTAAAGAATCCTGCGCCCTTGTCATTGAAATTTTCTTCCCCCATGACAGAT
Source organism: Artemia franciscana (assembly GCF_032884065.1). NCBI lineage: Eukaryota > Metazoa > Arthropoda > Branchiopoda > Anostraca > Artemiidae > Artemia > Artemia franciscana. The sequence goes on from NC_088883.1 coordinate 32,899,599, forward strand.
TCCTCCAAGGAAAGATCCTCCAACATAGCCCCCTCTCCTCAGCCCCACCCCCAAACAAAATAAAATCCCCTGAAAACGTCTGTACACTTCCCAATAACCATTACTATATGTAAACACTGGTCAAAGTTTGTAACTTGCAGCCCCTTCCCAGGGATTGTGGGGGAGTAAGTCATCCCCAAAGACATAGTTATTATGGTTTTCGACTATGCTGAACTAAATGGCTGTCTCAAAATTTGATTTGTTGAATTCGGGAAAAAAATGAGCGTGGGAGGGGGCCTAGATGCACTCCAATTTTTTTGGTAACTTAAAAAGGGCACTAGAACTTTTTATTTACGTTAGAATGAGCCCTGCTGTGACATTCTAGGACCACTTGGTCGATACGATGACCCCTGGGAAAAAAAAAAAACAAATAAACACGCACCCGTGATTGTCTTCTGGCAAAAAATACAAAATTCCACAGTTGTGTAGATAGGAGCTTGAAAATTCTACAGCAGGGTTCTCTAATACGCTGAATTTGATGGTGTCATTTTCGTTAAGATCCTACGACTTTTAGGGGGTGTTTCCCCCTATTTTCCTAAATAAGGCAAATTTTCTCAGGCTCGTAACTTTTGATAGGTAAGACTAAACTTGATGAAACTTATATATTTAAAATCAGCATTAAAATGCGATTCTTTTGATGTAGCTATTGATATCAAAATTCAATTTTTTAGATTTTTGGTTACTATTGAGCCGGGTCGCTCCTTACTACAGTTCGTTACCACGAACTGTTTGATAACCCCTGAATCACGAAGGCCGTACAATAAATAGTTGAAATTACTAAAGATCCTTTAGTGTAAAGAGCATGGTACTGTTGGAGGAGAAAAACCCCCTTACATACGTAATATTTTCTGTTCATTCTAAGTTTTAATGCTGCTCCTTACTTCCAGTTGAAAAAACTTTTTTTTATTTATTTTCTCATTATTTGTTTTTAAATAATGCTAGAAAATCCTGCGCCCCTTCATGGAAATTCTCTTCCCTCATGAAAAATTACTCCATGGAAAGATCCTCCCACATAAACTTCTCCTGTCCTGTCCTGTCCTTTTCTTTTTTTCTTTTTACAATAAAAGCTTAACTCACTCACTATAGTGGTCAGAAGTACAAAGGCAAAAAATTATGCAGAAAATATTAAATATAATTTTTTTATAGATGGTGAACAGCTTTATAATTTTTTTTTATTTTGAATGGCGGGTTGGTGTTTATTACTTACTATTTTTCGTATCAATATTTTTTTTTCCCTTTTTAATCTCAATAGATTTATTAGAACTTTAACCCTCACCAGATTTTAGATTAAATTTACGTCAATACCCACTACCTACCTACGACGTATAATTTTCGAGGTTCCCTTTAAATTGCGGGTATATATTTGTTCGCGAGTTTAAAAAAAACAACTTATCATGCGCCCCCCACCTAAAGAAAATCCTGGATCCGCCCCTGCCGACAGTTTCTATGGCAATAAAGGGAAGAAGAAGGGTTTGTAACTGCAGTTTACCAAATCAGCTCTAGAAAATGTCTTGGCTGGAGACAGGCGAAGAGCGTTTATTTTAAATAGTTTAGGCATTCCCATTCCCCAATTCCATCTTTAATATACTACTGCAAATGCTACTACTTGCGTCTCGCTGCAGTAATGAGCCGCCTGAGGCCAACACAGTTGCCATCGGTCCTCTTCCACACTAATCTATTCAAAGCTCTACTCTTTATTTCTTCCCACGCTGTTCCAGTTTCCCTTTAAAGGAATATTTGCTTATGAAATATTCCTGTCCCATTCAGGGGGAGGGGGGTCAACCTACTTTTTGTTGGGCCACAGATGAATGACCAATTTTCTCAATCTGTCATCCTTCGTCAGCAAAACATGGCCTAGTTATGATAAACCCCCTTCCAACAGGATGATTGGGAGCCAACCATCCTGTGCTTTCACATACCCTTTCTGTGTACATTCCCCAGATTTCGCATGGTACCCACTTAGAC